>NC_056599.1:45782431-45783200 GCF_018340385.1 Cyprinus carpio
AGGTAAAATATATAATTATAATGGATAAATATAATTGCAGTATATAATAATATAGGCTTATAAACAACAACAAAATTAATAATAATTAAAAATAACTTAACCATACATAAGGTAAGGTTGGCCTTATCTCTCTCATTCGGGACAAATCCAAACATGTTGCCCATTTGAAGCTAAATTCTTATTCATGAGGTAAAATAGGCTTTGGATTTCACACGTGTTTCAGTATCGACAAAAAAAAAAAATCATAATTAGCAAAAATATGCCAAAGTGGCCTGCTGCTCGCGCCGCATGGCTCGGTGAACGACGAATATGTGCGCGAATAAATAAATAATTTGCAGCCGCATTTAAATGCAGGTTTGTGTAATATTCCGTAAAATATCAAATCATAAGAGCCTTTGTGAAAATTTTAACCAAGAATGAACCGAAATGAAAACATTTAGCTTTTAATCCATATATATATATATATATGTGTAATGACTAATCATAAGAGCCTTTGTGTAAAGGTCTTTCTTTACATTTTTGATGAGTAGACTGTATCCGTGCAGCATTTATTCTTATTTGTCTACATATTTTATCTTCATTACAAATCTTGTTTGGTTTTCTTTTGGATAATTGCATGTAAAAAAAATATATATACTTTGTAATGCATATGCAAAATGTGAATTATTATTCATATTCAAGTGTTTGTGCTAAAATTATTAATGTGCATGCAGGACAGGGAGGCACCATCTCGATCAAGTGATTTTTTTCCTAATAATGAAATAAATTA
>NC_056599.1:45784502-45784567 GCF_018340385.1 Cyprinus carpio
TATCCTATTTTTTAATGGCTTTTAAGGATGTTATAATATATATTATAATGTTATTGTTGTTTTGC
>NC_056599.1:45785139-45785696 GCF_018340385.1 Cyprinus carpio
GCCTGTGCTTTGTGGCAAACTTAATGTGTGTGCTTGAGCGCGGAATATATTAAGGCTCATTATGGATTAAAGATGTAAATTTAATAATAGCCTATTAAATTAACAATAGTCTAATCCCCTTTGAAACTCTCCTGTTATTTTATTTATTTATTTTTATTTTATTTTATTTTTATAGGCTACGTTATGAACATAGCATTTCAACTTTATCCATGGAGCGAGTGCGGAGCAGTGTTTCTGGTAGCCTATCAGTGAGCATGGAGCGGAGTGATTATTAAACGCTCGGAGTGTGGAGGAGAAATTGTTGCTGCTCCACTCTCACATACTCTGCTGTCAAGTGAGAGAGATGTTTCGCCCTATATGAACAAGACCGTCCGGTGTAGACACGGTTAGACAGTGTCTGCTATATTTACAAATAATTGATATAAGAAATAAAAATAAATACATAACCTAAACCAGCGGCATAACGAGATGAAAATATAGACTAGAAAATTTATTTACACTTGCTCTGTCCTACAGTACGTCCATGACACTGACTTCTGAACAGCTCTTAACGCCGA
>NC_056599.1:45786530-45830923 GCF_018340385.1 Cyprinus carpio
GGCCCTGCGGCGGTATTACCCATGCATTCAGTTTGCAATCCATCCCTTTGCGCCACCTGGCGGTAGTTTCGCGAATGATTTTAACACACGACTGATTTGAAGTTAACGCCGCGGCCCTGCGGCGGTATTACCCATGTTGGTTGTCTACCTACTGTACTACCAAAAAAAAACTTTTTTATTCTAACTTAAAGCATTCTTTTTTTATCAACACTTCAATATAGGTAGGTTATCAAAAACTACATCTGAATAATATTCAGTACGATTATCAAAGCATAAATCCAGTAAATTGCTTCCATTCCATTGCACAGCCATAGACCACTTCCTGGATCAACATTTTACTCTGTAACATTATACCGTTTTCATTCATATGCTGTCTATTGCTGATGATTGCATTATTTTTAATATGCATCTGTTTACATAAGAGATCGCAAGTTTTTCCATCCTGTTCACATGTTTTTCTTAAGGAGGTTTTGTACTCTTTTAGAAGATGTGTAATAGCACCCCTGAGTGTAAAACAGTGAAAACATGGATAGCCGTAAAAACTTGTCAATGGCGGTAAGGTTGTCTAGCCGGGAGGCTCTCGCCAGCATCCGGTGGAAGCTCAATACTCGCGGCACCAGATGGGTAAGTCTCGCTGACCATAAAAGGGGAAAGTTAAGGTTGTTTAGCTGGGAGGCTCTTGCCGGCATTTGGTGGGAGCTCAATGCTTGCGGCACCGGATGGGTACGTCTCGCCGATCGTAAAAAGAAAAAATATATATATATTTTTTAATATGGTTTGATGGCCAATGAAGGTTTGATGGGCTTTCTTTATGTGGAACTGGTTAGTTCTGATATAGCTTTGGTAGGCTCCTGAAGACCCTCTTCCAAGAGTTTGGATCTGCTGCTTGGAGAGGCCTTTTTGGGCTGCGGAAGTTGCTGCCCCAATGTGAAAAGAATGGGTGGAGAAATTCTTTGAGATGCCCGACAATTGCAGGAAGCATCTGAGGTGTTTTTGGAACCAGAATCGAGTGACTGGTTTTTTGGAGTGGTTCGTGCTGGGATTTTGCCTGAGAATTCCTAAGGTGGAGGTATTCTAAGATGGATTGGTAAAGTTGGATTGGAGAAGGAAGATTGAAAATGTAGATAAAATGACCTTTCTTGGCTTGGTCTGTCTTGCTTTGTTTGATTAACAAAGAAATTGTTTCGTCGTCGAGTACGGTTAGATCTGATACAGTCGGGCTGATTTTGGATTGAATTCCGAAGAAATCGTGAGCTCCGAGCATCTAAGAAAACCGAAAAACACTAGGATGAACATGGCAACGAGTGTGTGGGCTATACTGAGGGGCTGGTAATTTGTGCGGAGGGTGTGGATACATTTTGTGAGGATCGTAATAACGCATTGCTTTTATTAATCATCTTGTCTCTGTGCTATAAATTCTGACTGGTAAATGATGAATTATGCATGTTCTATTTTGAAACAATTTCTTTGTCATTTGAATATCTGTAAAGTAGGGAAGGCAAAAAAAAATCGATTTAAATCATAAATCGGATTTTTTTTTGTGAAAAAAAAATCGATTATAATTCCAAGGCCACCAACCAAAACTAAACAAACAGCATCAATCATAAATCAAACACACCACAAACGAGCAACGCGAGAGGCGGATCTGAAGTGATATTTCTAATTTGTTCACAGAGGAATGTGGATGACAAAGCAATTTTTAGATGCAATGAAAAATAGAGCGAATAAAAACATACACTAAAAACACGCTTAAAACAAACAAGCTCGGTGAGAGTAGCATTTTATTACATTCAGAAATAATAACGGCAGGCCTAATAATGCTATAGGCTAATAACAGGATATTTTTAGTTCCCTTCACAACAAATCCTTTAAATTTAATGCCTATCAGAACAGAACAAGAATTACAAATATATAATGCACGGATAAATATAATTGCATATAATAATATAGGCTTATAAACAAGAACAAAATTAATAATAAAAACAACTTAAATCCATACATAAGGTAAGGTTGGCCTTATCTCTCTCATTCGACAAATCCAAACATGTTGCCCATTTGAAGCCAAATTCTCATTCATGAGGAAAATTAGCCTTGGGATTTCTCACACCGGTTTTATATCGACAAAAAAAAATCATAATTAGCAAAATATGCCAAGTACCGCGTCGCTACCAAGATGGCTCGTGGAACCACTTCTGTTCTTATCTAATATGTGCTGAGGCACCGAAGAATCAAAGTCACAATTCACAATTTTTGGTCACACAGTAAAGGCATAATTCAAAAATGCAAAGTGTTAGCAGTTGGAAAAATCAAGAATAATGATTTAATGAGTTAATAAGAATTATTTGTAAATGCTGGACCGCTTCATTTTCTCGCAACAAACCGAAGATTATTTATTATTTTTTTAACTGAAGAATGAACCGAAATGAAATATTTAGCTTTTAATCCATATATATATATATATATATATGTGTAATGATCTAATCATAAGAGCCTTTTGTGTAAAGGTCTTTCTTTTACATTTTTGATGAGCAGACTGTATCCTAAGACTATCCTATTTTTAATGGCTTTTGCCGATGCTATAATATATATTATAATGTTATTGTTGTTTTGGCGCCTTTCCTTTCATTTCTCTATACCATATTCATTTCCAGGAACCATCCCTATTTCACCTGGCGTAGCGTTTCAATTTATCTAACACACCACTGATTGAGTTAACGCCATGCCCTGGGCGGGCGTATTTACCCATGTTGGTTGTTCACCTACTGTACTACCAAAAAAACTTTTTTATTCTAACTTAAAGCATTCTCCTTTTTTATCAACACTTCCAATATAGGTAGGTTATCAAAAACTATCTGAATAATATTCAGTAACATTATCAAAGCATATCCAGTAAATTGCTTCCATTCCATTGCAATGTTTTCATAGACCACTTCCTGGATCAACATTTTACTCTGTAACATTATACCGCCATTCATATGCTTGCTCATTAGTTGATGATTGCATTGTTTCATTATGCATCTGTTTACATAAGAGATCGCAGTTTTTCCATCCTGTTCACATGTTTTTCTTAAGGAGGTTTTGTACTCAAAGATGTAATAGCACCCCTGGAGGTAAAACAGCGGAAAACATGGATAGCTCGTGAAAACTCATCAATGGCGGTAAGGTTGTTCAGCCGGAGGCTCTCGCCAGCATCCGTGGAAGCTCAATACTCAGCGCAACTAGATGTAAAGTCTCACACCATAAAAAGGGGAAAGCTGCGTTTGTTTAGCTGGGAGGCTCTTGCCGCATTTGGTGGGTTTCAATGCTTATGCACTGATGGGTACGCCTCACTGATCAAAAAGAAAAAATATAGTATATATTTTTTATCATGGTTTGATGGCCAATGAAGGTTTGATGGGCTTTCTTTATGTGGAACTGGTTAGTTCTGGATATAGTTTTGATATGCTTCTTGAAGACCCTCTTCCCAAGAGTTTGATCTGCTGCTTGGAGAGGCCTTTTTGGCTGCTGGAAGTTAAGCTGCCCCAATGTGAAAAAGAATGGGTGGAGAAATTGTTTGTAGAGAAACCGATAATTGCAGGATGCATCTGAGGTGTGTTTTGGAACCAGAATCGAAAAGTGACTGTTTTTTAGAGTCGCCACGAATAGTGGTTTGTGCGGGTTTTTGCCTGAGAATTCCTTAGGTGTAGGAATGCCAAGATGGATTGGTAAGGCTGATTGAGAGGGGATTGTGTAAATATATATAAAACCTGGACCTTCCTTGGCTTGGTCTTGTTTTGTTTCTTTGTTTGATTAAAAAACGCATTGTTACGCCAGTTTAGCAATGGTTAGATCTGATATGGTAGGGTTGAATTTGACGGATTGAGAATTTGAAGAGCTCGTGAGATCATAGCACCTAAGAAAACCAAAATGCAAGCAGGATGAACATGACGCTGAGCGGAGGGCTATGCTGAGTGGTTAGTAATTCCAGCAGAGGGTGTGGATAATACATTTTGTGAGGATATCTAGCTGCTATGGGTTGTCTAGTGTCAGGGCTGGTGGCTGGAGATCGCTGGATCCCTTTTGATCAAGAGAGGAGGTTTGGCGAATTGTTTATTTTAGGTGAGGGAGCGCCAAAACATCAGTTTGTGGAAAAACTGACTCCGGGCCGGGTAGCTTTTTAAATAGAACCGATTTGGAGACCCTTAACACCATGTAAGAAACAAAATAAAAGAGGTGATTTGAGAATAGGGAAAAATCCAGGAACGAAGTGTTATACGTGAGGTGAAATGCCTTGAAGAGATCTCCAATGCGAGTCACATATGACTGGAGGTTTCTGGGAGAAACTACCTGGAGAATAGAGTCAAGTTTACAAGGCGAGGAGTGGTTTTAGAGGGTGAGTTTAATGGAATATTAATTTGAATAGTGAGGAACTGGAGTGGGGAATTGGTCCGGCTTCTGGTTGCACCGCCCTGAATTTCGGAAAACAGAAAACGGTGACAAGGAGAAGGCCGATTTTGCTCTTTTCTGAACCTGGAACGCTTTTAGCCATTATTATAAATTGGTCGCGATGCTGCAATCCATATTAGATGCCTCATGAGAGGCACATGAGAGCCGGAGAGTGAGAACGGCCTTTGTTAATGCACTGAACAACTGCTCGGGTTGTCGAAGAGTGCACTAAGATGCTTTTTAGACGCTTCACCGCTCCCCCCACACAGGAAGGTTTGTCATTATTTAGGGTAGAGCTCAAAAAGAGCTGAGGACTGGGGTGAGTCCTGCAGCTAGGGGGGCCATGTAGACATGAACTAATGTCCTCAAGAAACCTCAGAAACCGATTGAGGGAGCTGTGTCTGTAAATAGTTGTGTCGATGGGAGATGAAACGAGTTTGTTGTAGAAAAGGGAAAGCACATTCCATTGTTTAAGGAACATTATCCATAATTTAAGTTTGTCGCAGCATACGTGGGATAAGGGAATGAGGTCCTTGAGCGGCATGAACTGAAGATGCGAAATAGAGAGCGCATGAAGGGGCGCCCTTGTGGAATAATGCAATAATCAGAAAGTTAAGCGCCCGAAGCAGAGAAAGGAGTTCCCATATTAGAACAGCCGCAAGCCGCCGAGCAGGGTGGAGGAGACGAGGATTATTCTATCAATCTTCTCCCGGGGCAGGGAGAGCTTGAAATTTAGCCCAGCTCCATAGGTTGGATACCAAGGAACCTCGGGATGGACGTAGCAGGACCCATATGCGGTTTTTTTTTTTTTTTCGGAGTGATGGGGGGATCCCAAGCTCAGAAAAACTTTTTTGACTGTGGAGGATATGGGCGGCTGGGATTGCCTTTAGGAGGTGAAATGACCAGAAAATCATCTAGGACTGTGGATAATATGTGGAATTGACATAATTATTGGACAAGAAACGGCTTCAGATAGCATATCAAAAAATTTTTAGTAGCTGCTTTTGGGATCCGGCTAAGGTTAACCGGATGGCTTAAATAGCATTTCGAAAGGCCATCGATCCCTAACAGGCGCTAAAAGTCCGATGAATAGGCATCACTTTGAAGGCAGAAGTTGATGTCATTATTTCAGTGCAATGCCAGGCCCTGGCCCGGCACTCTTAATCAGTTTGACTGTCCAAGACCGATGTCTTGGTACTTGAGTATAGTAAATCTCTGTCAAGAGGGATCGGCCAATATTAATGCTTGGGTACATGTGGATTTAATGATGAGCAGATCCACCATATTGCCGCTTACCTGAAATTTCCTAGTAGCCAATTCGATTGGGCTGACTCCTAAACGCTTTGAAGGGGGTTGAAAGGCTCGATCATGAAGCCTGACTCAGCCTCTTTTTTGATTAGGCTAACTACTACGCTGGGCTCTGCATGGGCGGATTGGAGACTGTGGCATTCATGTTTCGAAAGTTTGCATACGACTGTTAAAAACCGTCTGAGGCCAGTTTTGATAATTAGTAAATACTTAAATATCTGGCTATGAACTCCATAAGCATTTTTTTATTTTTTATCACGGCTTTATACACTGGGCAACGAGCGCGCAAGCGCGAGCTCCTCACCACAATATTTCCAGAAAAGGTGTGTAGGTGAGCTGCAGTGCTGTCTGGTGCACCCCGCTGTTGAAAGCTTATGCATAACTGCCTGTTTTCTGCATCTGTGGCTGTACCCAAGTTTGCTGAAGTCACATCTTAGGGGACGCACTCTGTGGATTTCACCAGGAAGTATCGAGTATTGGGGTGTATTAGAATTTATTTGTGGGCAGGTTATGGTGAGGGCCACACTGACCTGCAAACTGGGCGCAGGAATGCTCCTGCAGCCTAAAAATACCCGAAGGTCTGGGTCGAAAGTGCTCCCATAGTAAGGAGACTGGTTCCACTGGCAACTCAAACTGCACTTTTGGTGGAAAAAAAAGCCAGGTGGCATAAAAGTGGGCCCCCTTCATAGACAACGCACCGGCTATAATTACCAAGTAGTCATTGAGTTCTGGGCCACCTGTGGGGGAAGGCTGAACAACTTCAGTGAAACGGTTAAAAGTGATGGCGAATTCGAAATTGAAAGTGATGTCCTTAGATGAAGGGGATCTGTATTCTTAACTTGGACAGAGATTTCCAGGCGTATTGAGGGGGCGGTTTGAATGGAATGTGGCGTAGGCTATGAAAGGAGAGATGAGAGATTTTTATCTGTAGCCTGCAGCTGAGGCTCGGAATTTAAGGAGCCACATTGTAATGGTTTAGAGGCGATAGCTGAAAGACTAAGCAGGCCAGGGGAAGTTCTGAAGAGCAGAGTAAGGATCACCCTCTGGAGAAGCTGCAGGTACAGGGCGACTGGGGTGGGTTTGTCTGTGATAGCTCCAGGCGGAAATGCTGAAATGCCTGGGTGGTCGCCATACACTTAGCCATTTGTTGTTTAGATTTAGTAATTTCTTAAACTACTCCTAGCAACTTATATCCCCAAAGCACATAGAATTTTTTTTTTAAAAAAAAATATATATAGCATATATATATATATATATATATATATATATATATATATTTGGTAACTTTTAAAAGTTATTAGGTGTTAAAAAGACATGCATTCCTCTTAATCACACAAAGAAGAAGAGAGATTGAAAAGCTTAGCCGAAGTGCACATTGGCTAGAGACTTGGAGAGAGGGGCCTAGTAATACTCACGTCACATGTGAATTAGGTTGTACTTGTTGATTGTTTCTTTGTGATAAACCTTATGTGCCTATAATCGTTAATCATTTAGGTACATAGTATAGTATCATTTAGGTACATAGGTGATATAATTTTCTCGCAAATCGATGTTTTTCATCTGTTTATCTGAGTGAAGTGTAATTTAAAAATACATTAAAAACTACACCATCTACAACACTAAAAAAAACAACAACAAAACAACAACCATCAACAAACCAAAAAATAAAACCAATATAACAAAAAATAGCAACTTTACCTAAAAATAGCCGATTTTACATCTAAAAATTTATTTGCAACACGGCCTGTAAGCCGGGCTTAGCTAAGAGCTTGGAGGTCCGCCGCACGATGACGCCGCGTCGGAAGAGTCATGCGTAAAAGGTTGAGTAGAAGCCGGAAGCCAGTGAGGCTTTGCTGCGTGTGAGCAGGTGTAGTGATGCGGCTGCCCAGCCTCAAGCAGCTTCACCGCCGCCGCGAGCCAGCACTTAAGGAGAGCCAGGCCCTTGTGCAAAACCGTCAATTTATATTGTTAAGTCAATTACTATATATATCTCCCTTGTGAGTTTGGCAAAAGGTGCAAACCGAATGTTGATAAACCGTCAATGGATAGTGGTAAGTCAAGTGGTATTTATATTGTGGTGTTGATTACTTGATTGTGCTCCACCGGTGTTGATTATTAGCTAAGTATCATCTGACGCCGGGCCTCCTCCTAACCTTGTTAACAAAACATCATTTAACTCTTTTGTGGGAGGACTCCATTTAACAAAAACATGTGGAGTTAGTTATTTATTTTTTTCTGTTTCTTATTGAATTTAATGTATTATACTTTCAATTAAACATTTGCAATGGGTTTTTACAAGCTGTTTTATCAATTTTTTTTTTCACCTGAGTTTTTGTTGCATTTACACTTTTGACCAGCAGGTGTCACCAGCGTTTGGTGTTTCGAGCACTTCGAAACAGTGAATCATTTTTCGAATCAATTAGTTCAATTGATTTGAAGTTTTGAAAAGGTTAGTTTCTCCCATCGCTACCAGACAAGCGGCCGTCTTTCCACTTCGCACGGTAATCCAATCACTCTCACTACTGCAAACCTACTTTCCTTCCGCCATTAATTGAAACACTCAACCCCCCTATATCCTCCTTCCTTCCGCCGTTAATTGAAACACTCAACCCCAATCATGCAAAGTGTACACAAAAGTAAACAGAAAACATGTTGTGGCCCAAAGTTTCTGTACTGCCACAGTGTACAAATGGTCCATTTGACCCCACTACTGGGGTTTATTCTCACTTACAGTTCTATGAAGATATTACATGATTTATTAATCTGTTCATTTTAGTAAATAAAAATGCAGTCATTCATTGTTTGTTCACGTTAGTTCACAGTGCATTAACTAATATTAAACAGCTTGTGATTTTTATAATTAGTAAATGTTGAAATTAACATTAGCTAAGATTAATAAATACTGTAGAAGTATTGTTCATTCTTAGTTTATGTAAACTAATGAAGTTAATTTAAGCACCTTATTGTAAAGCATTACCAAATAATTACGATTATTTTAAGAAATTTAAACAGTTGTCCTTCCGCTTTTTGGAAGAAAGATGTACTTTTCAAAATCATACACTTTGATGTGTTGTTCCCTGCTCTATTTCACACATTGCTTATTGTACATTATAAACTACAAACTAAGCAATGTACTGTATTTCCTCCATTTCTCTTATCTCTCGGTAAGTGTCTCAGTTAGTGTAAAGTGGGGGGAGGTGAGGCAGCACTATCTTCGCACAGAGAACGCAAAACTGTGATGGGGTTACACACTTTAAATACACAAGTCATTTAAAAGTACAGTTTAGAGACAAGTGAGATTTTAAGTCTGAACACCATTTTACAGCATAGTAAAAGTTACTACATGGTCAGGAAATATAAGGACATCTAATTTGTCCTAAATTGTCAAGGTGGTTCTCAGTTTACTGGTGTGAATGTATCCAAAAGTTAAACTACTAAACGAACACACACACACACACACACACACACTCACTCACACACGCACTCAAACACACACACACTTACATATCTTGCTCTAGCTTTCATTTACCACATCCTGTGCAATGACTATTGCTGTGTAAGCTGCTAAATGAACGTAGAGTTAAAAACATGAACATCAAACAATAACATGAATAGTAGCAGTTAAAAAACATAAATATCAGAAAAAAAGTTACACCACATATATATACATATATATATATATATATATATATATATATATATATATATAATATATACACACACACACACACACAATAAAACTTTTTCCATTGCATTTATAGAAATATGAAGTGCTTTTGATGAAAAAAAAAATGTAAAAGCTACTGATGCAAGATTATACTAATGAGTAAGAATGGGTCTTTATAGTACTCTGAAGTTGAAGTTATTTTCTAGAGAAGAACATGTGAATGAAAAGCAGCAAGCAGAAACCAGCAATTGAGATTGCAGCTTTAAGCATAAAAAGACACTAAATATCCTTAGGAATGCACACTAATAGACAAATAACTTGGTAAGGCTAAACAACATGTAATAAAGTATATTGTTGAACATAACCTGACTAAAACCAGAAAGTGGGGGGTTATTTCATAAAAACAAGTTTATCAAATAAGCTTGCAGGCTTATTTTGAGTTAGTCTGTCTTATTTTCACTTGATTTGGTTTCATAAAGTAAATTTCTACTATAACTCAGGCTCAGTCACTCTGAAACAACTGCTGGGAAACTAACCTGGTCTGAACAGGCTAGCTATCAGGTTAAGCTGAGCTCCTCTAACACTGACCAATAGGAACACATTGATATTACCACTGACTCTCCCACATACTAATTATTTGACTTTATTATCAATTCGAAAATACAAGTCCAGAAAATGCAACTTAAATAAATCAAATAAATAAAAATATAGGCTACAACAAACTGTTCTTAATGTATTGTGGCCAAGATTTAATGACTTTTTTTAAGCTATATGAAAACATTTTAACAGTTGCTAGTTGCACATACAATTGATCAGCAGTTTCTAGCCATGCAACCTTTCTCTTGGGTTTTATGACAGCTGTACCTATTATGGTTATTAGTAGAACATTAAAACATTATAATCTAAAATTGCTCTGTAAAGCATTAAGAACACTAAATTAAAAGTTGAAATCACAAAATTAAAAATGAAATAAAATAGAAAACAGACTACATTTTAACTGATAATTAATAAATTGAGCTAGTAATCAGAGCTTTATTATCTAGCTTACATTTGATTTACAGTTACTGCTATCATAAAAATACACTTATATCAAGGGTTAAAATTCTACATGTCCAACAACAAATATTTTAGCTAAATGTATATTTTACACACAATTATTGCGCTCTCTGTCTGTTTTGTGCACAGCAGCACTTGTTCACTCACGTAAGCCTACCTCACTCCTGACAGCAGAATGTATATATTTGCATGATTTTCTAACATTTACAGATGAAGAATAGAACTGTGACATATCTGTTATGCACTGGGGAAAACATAACATCTCAAATGACTTAAACAGCACAAATATATTTGCTGTTTTCCAGGGTGGATCGATTTGATCCATGATTGACAGTAATTCCTGCTTAAGAATAAGCATGCACATCAAATTATGTTGCCTCATTGAACCTGGATCAAATTAGTGAGATTGCGTGAACTTAAATTGTTGTTCAAGAAACCGCTTTAGTCCGGATTGATTTGTTAGGTTATTTGAAGTCAGGTTTTAATCCCTGCTTTTCTTAGTGTTTTTAGTAAAACAGAACCCTGGTCTCGTTGCATCTGCTCATCAGATAAAGTTTTAACAGCAGTATGAATTGATGCCAATATCTATGGATTTTTAAGGTAATCTTTGCTAATTATTTTTATTTTTGGTGTTTTCATTAATTTTAACATCATAATCTTAGTGAGGAGGAAAAAAACTCCCAATTTAAAACAATTTTAATAAAAAAACCCCATATTTAAGGAAAGCACATACAAATCTTTA
Organism: Cyprinus carpio; assembly: GCF_018340385.1. Taxonomy (NCBI): domain Eukaryota; kingdom Metazoa; phylum Chordata; class Actinopteri; order Cypriniformes; family Cyprinidae; genus Cyprinus; species Cyprinus carpio. The sequence goes on from NC_056599.1 coordinate 45,797,729, forward strand.
AATAGCCTTTATTGCTGAGCAAGAATCCATAGGGGGTATCATAGCATAATGACTCCAAAGGAAGAGATTTATAAAGACATCCTGAAAGAAGGTTGCCACCCAGTCTCAGAGTGGGCTGTGGGTACAGATGTCCTCTGAGCATGAAGAACCAGCCGTGATGCACTGAACATGATGCTAACCCAACCCCCCACCAAGGTAGGTGTTATTTGCACCATGAATAAGGTAGTGCCCAGAATAAGTAGCCTCAAGATTATATAACCAGAAGAGGGAATATAATATGCTTACTTGGAAAGTCGTGGCCTAGTGGTTAGAGAGTTTGACTCCTAACCCTAAGGTTGTGGGTTCACGAGTCTCTGGTCGGACAATATTACCACAACTGAGGTGCCCTTGAGCAAGGCACCGAACCCCCAACTGCTCCCCGGGTGCCGCAGCATAAATGGCTGTGTGTTTACTACTTTATGTGTGCACTTTGGATTGGTTAATTGCAGAGCACGAATTCTGAGTATGGGTCACAATACTTGGTTGTATGTCACGTCACTTTTTTTTTTGAGTCCTCCTACAAGAAGGGGCATTTCCCTTATTGAGTGAAGAGGAAGTGGCGCATGATTTGTATCTAGACTTGTTTGTAGAAACTGTCTTTGACACGGCACACCCAAAAATACAGAAAGTATATATATATTTTTTTTACAGGTAAGAACTTTACTTCCATCTCTCTGTAACATTAAATAGCATTTTGACCTTCAATGATTGTAAAACTGAATTTTATGATCTTTAATATGATGTATTTCATGGTGCCATTCAAGGTTATTGTGCACTTTAGCCAAAGAATATGCGGGGTTAGTGAGCAGGGCTACAGTTGAAGCACACTGGCTCAGTTATACCCGCTGTTGAATCCTATTGTGTGGGATAAACTGATAGCCATAACTGCTTCTGAAATCAGTTAGTAACTTAATAAGAGTAAGCTGATTAATGAATATATTAATGAGTCACTGAAGTTAGTGAATGTTATTTGTTTGGTTTTTACTATTTTACAGATTAACTGATTTTTACTTTTTTAGACTTTCTGTTATTTGTTGTTAAATAAACTATTCTTAATTTTGAGATTAACTACTTTAACTAGTATAACTATTAAACTAAACTACTATAATAACAACTAACTCTTATTCAACTATTAAAAACTCTGGTTTATAAAAAGGAGCCATGTGTAATGTCTGGCAAAAAAATCAAGTCATACTCCACATTCCATACCAGATGGGGGCAGTATGCCTCAATAAAAGTGAATTGGCCCTACTCTAGAGTAACAAACAAGAAACGGCATAGTCTCTATGCTTCACTCTACCTTCACAACAACCCTGGCCTAGAGCCATAGCCAGGCTTTCCAAAGGACGCTTTTGCCTCCTTAGAGGAACGCGGGTGATGTCATGATTTTGAAACATGATATCTTCGCTACTCCCCTTCACCTTTACCAGTGAATATGTTCATATTCGTTTTGTTCATATTACATTTTGAATTGTATATACACATTATTTGAATTAAATTAATTTGACAGACAGCATTCTGTCAACATCATTGGTCAACATCAGACAGCTGATGTTGACCAGAAAGCTTAGCGCCAACCAACGTAACCAGAGCGCCAACTCTCACATTCACCGTGAGACACACGCAATTGACTCTTTTCACACGCTTTCAAAAACTTGACCGCTCTGAATATAGTGAGTGAGTATGTACGCCGGGCGCTTCTCTCTCTCTCTCTCTCTCTCTTCATTATCTCTCTACCGGGTTCATTATCATCGACATTTCAAGCTTCTTAGGTAATGTTACATTTTAGCATCAGCTTGGTAGAGACGGGCTTTGTAGATAACAGGTGAAAACCGGATCGGATCTGTGGGTGTTATAGCTAGCTTACTATCAAACGCAGCTACGGTTAGCCATCGCTAACATTAGCACGCTTATCGAACAGCCTTCGACATTTCTATGTTATAACTTCCTCAAAAAAAATACGCGAAACATATAAAAACAAACTTCTAGCGAAATACTAACAGCATCTTACTTTACTAATCCAAAGAAATGTTGCAAGTTCGAGTCGGCTCATTTCTTTCAAGTCCATCAGTTGTCTCCAGCGATGGAAAGCAGTGCCGATGTTTACTCTGTTTCGCCTCCTTTTCTTATCGGATTTGATTTTAGATTCCGAGCGGTTGTTTGACATCAGCTTCAAGTACGCTCACAAGCCGCGCGAAGTTATTCGTGGTATTGCAGGTTGGCTGGTGGTTATGTTGCCCGCGATACCGCCTCCCATGGCCGAACTGGTATTACGACACCTGTCGGGCCGTATTAGTAATGCTAGCATGCTAATTAAGGTTGATATCTCTGCAGCACTATAACTTGACATTTTTTTAATGACATCATCGCCTTTATTTCTTCTCATTCTTTTGATGCGTGTAGGTCATTTTTTGGATATTTTTACCTCAATTTTTACACATGGCACCTTTAACTCTTAAATGTTCTGGTTTTGAATTTTTAAGCAAACTATGTGTTGTGCATAAGGAAGAACAGGAATAAAATGAAGAGCTTATATAATTGTTTTAAGTATTTCAATATTTGAAATTAAATAGTTATGGTACTTTATGCCCGGTATACACTGTTAGAAAAAATAATCCAATCTGATTGCAGGCTTGTTCAACTGAATAAGGCAATCAACTGAATATTAGTAGTCACACTGCTAGTTTAGAATCAATAGCACTAGCTGTATCTATCCTGACAATAGACCTATACTGATAGACTCTTCCTGAATTGACTATATGGAAGTTCTAAAGAACACTGTGCATTTAAAGATAAGAAACATAATTTAATGTTGTGGCATATACAGGTCCTTCTCAAAAAATTAGCATATTGTGAAAAAGTTCATTATTTTCCATAATGTAATGATAAAATTAAACTTCCATATATTTTAGATTCATTGCACACCAACTGAAATATTTCAGGTCTTTTATTGTTTTAATACTGATGATTTTGGCATACAGCTCTTGAAAACCCAAAATTCTATCTCAAAAAAATTAGCATATTTCATCCGACCAATAAAAGAAAAAGTGTTTTTAATACAAAAAAGTCAACCTTCAAATAATTATGTTCAGTTATGCACTCAATACTTGGTCGGGAATCCTTTTGCAGAAATGACTGCTTCAATGCGGCGTGGCATGGAGGCAATCAGCCTGTGGCACTGCTGAGGTGTTATGGAGGCCCAGGATGCTTCGATAGCGACCTTAAGCTCATCCAGAGTGTTGGGTCTTGCGTCTCTCAACTTTCTCTTCACAATATCCCACAGATTCTCTATGGGGTTCAGGTCAGGAGAGTTGGCAGGCCAATTGAGCACAGTAATACCATGGTCAGTAAACCATTTACCAGTGGTTTTGGCACTGTGAGCAGGTGCCAGGTCGTGCTGAAAAACGAAATCTTCATCTCCATAAAGCTTTTCAGCAGATGGAAGCATGAAGTGCTCCAAAATCTCCTGATAGCTAGCTGCATTGACCCTGCCCTTGATAACACGGTGGACCAACACCAGCAGCTGACATGGCACCCCAGACCATCACTGACTGTGGGTACTTGACACTGGACTTCAGGCATTTTGGCATTTCCTTCTCCCCAGTCTTCCTCCAGACTCTGGCACCTTGATTTCGAATGACATGCAAAATTTGCTTTCATCCGAAAAAAGTACTTTGGACCACTGAGCAACAGTCCAGTGCTGCTTCTCTGTAGCCCAGGTCAGGCGCTTCTGCAGCTGTTTCTGGTTCAAAAGCACCGCGCCTGTGCATGCGGTGGCTCTGGATGTTTCTACTCCAGACTCAGTCCACTGCTTCCTCGGAGGTCCCCAAGGTCTGGAATCGGTCCTTCTCCACAATCTTCCTCAGGGGTCCGGTCACCTCTTCTGCGTTGTGCAGCGTTTTTTGCCACACTTTTTTCCTTCCCACAGACTTCCCACTGAGGTGCCTTGATACAGCACTCTGGGAACAGCCTATTCGTTCAGAAATTTCTTTCTGTGTCTTACCCTCTCGCTTGAGGGTGTCAATGATGGCCTTCTGGACAGCAGTCAGGTCGGCAGTCTTACCCATGATTGCGGTTTTGAGTAATGAACCAGGCTGGGAGTTTTAAAAAGCCTCAGGAATCTTTGCAGGTGTTTAGAGTTAATTAGTTGATTCAGATGATTGGGTTAATAGCTCGTTTAGAGAACCTTTTCATGATTTTTTGAGATAGCTGAATTTTATTAAAACAATAAAAAGAGATAGGAATTTTGGGTTTTTTCATTCCTGAAACTGTAAATGTGAACGTTTGGGTCCTCTTAGACAAACAAACTTTCTTAACCCCTTAACTGTCACTGTCCCGTCATACGGACGCCTAAATTTACTTAACAAAATATTACAAACTTAAATCCTCTAATCTAATCATGACAAAGCTATATATTATTGGAAAGGTCTAAGACTCCTAAAAATATATCACACCACTCTAAGTAAAAATTATGTAGGAACAGTAATAGATTAACTTATGACAATGAGTGCACATAAAAAACATATACATTAGAAACATGTTGTTCTGACGTTGTCACCAAAAAATCTCCTTCGCTGCCTTTTTCTCTATCCACGTTTTAGTAATCATCATAATTATTATATCTTTAGAAAGTAAATCCCTCCAATTCATCCTGTGAAAAACCGTTTGAATCGGACACTGTGCTACCATGGAAATCATACGTTTAAAATGTTTTAGAGGGCTCCTCACCCTCGTGTAGAGGTGTCATTTCAAAATATATTACGGTCTCTTTTGAATCAAAAACTTTTCCATAATCTTGACCAACATACAGATCGTGGGCCATGGTTATGACTCTAAGATTTCACATTGTGTGGGATGTTGTCATAGACATAAAATTGAGGAAAGCATTTGCTACATTTGGGACTGAACAATGCGTCAAAACATTCCACGGAGTTTGAATGGCAACCCGATGGCTGTTTGTGGGTTTATAACGCCTAACCCGCCAACAAAAATTGCATCGGAAACCTAATTTTTTTTTTTTTTTTATATCACTTGTTTTTTGAATAAACACTTTATAAAATATTTTATATACTAATGAAGTATATAAAATAGTACCAAGTACCATTTTCTCTTTACAGTAAATTTCAACTTCTATTAATTTTTTATGCTTTCATTTTTGGAAAATGATCTCACTTCTGCAATGGAGATTCCCTTTTGGGGCCCCCCAGATTGTCTTCTTTAAAAAGAGACCCAACCTTTGGTCTGTATTCACAAAGCGTGTATGAATTATAACCAATTTTAAGTTTGAATACGTGTAATTTCACGTGTCTATGTTCAAAAGAGAGATAAGGGTGACAGACAGAAATCTGTTCAAGCAGCTGTGCTCGTACAACCTAAATCCAAAAACACATGTCAGGGGTCATAACTCCAACAAACCACTATAAACTCTAAATCTCCTACCAACCACGATAACACACCATTGAAAGATGTTCGTGTCAGGGTTGTTATAGTTTTCGTTTCGTTTGTTCAGGGTTGTGATAAGTTCCGGCCTGAGACTCGAACCCACAACTTAGGGTTAGGAGTCAAACTCTAACAATAGGCTCTAACCAATTTTATTCATTTTAGTTTAGGTTTTATTTAGTGTTTTTTTTTTTTTTTTTTTTTTATGATAATTTTTTTTTTTTTTTTTTTTTTAAATTCATTTTAGTTTAGTTTTTATTTAGTGAACAGATTTATAGCCTATTTAGTTTTTATACAGTTTAGTTTGTTTTAATTTTAGTAATTAAAGTTTAGTAGAACCAAAGACATTTTAATTTAAGCTAATTGACGCAAACCTCTAGTGACACAAAATTAAAGCAGGCTGAGATTGATTAGAAAGCGATTATTTATTTTTGATTATTATTTTTAGTTAGGTGTTCAATGACTGCTGTTGGTTTTGTTTCCTTTTAATTTTTGACTTATTTTGACTTTTATTTATCTTTCTTTCTTTAAATGACTTTAAGTTAAATACAGTTCTTAATACAACATATTTTACCGTTTAAACATGTACAAGAAATTTCTTACATTTAAACTCATTTAACAAGCATTTTAGAAGTAAAAATTAAACATTCACTCATCGCAAAAATACTGATGCAGCTTGTTTAGGTGACTTGGTTTGCATAAAATAAAATGATTTACAGCAAAGTAACTGTTTTATAGATTAAATAAAACATATACAAACCTATATTTGACCAAAGAAATGTAAGTCGGCGGCACTGAGAACTACTCTAACCTGAAGAGAATGCAAAATATCTGCACTCATTACAAAAACTGGGTTGTTGCAACTCTCCTATCCTAAGAGCTGGGTTACACAAAAACTACCCAAACACAAATAAATGTTGCAATAACCATGATTTTGAGAGTATATGTGCATAATAGAAAAACAACTGATGCAAGCTGGTAATCACTTAAGTGTGTCCATTAAATGATTGCACGAATACTCCATTACCTCTCCATCCTCTGATTAATAGCTTGATCTGTCAACCTGCTTTATTCCAAGACCTCGCAATTTACAAATTAAACACTGTTCTTAGCATTATAAATGATAAAGACTAAATATCTAGGCTACCTGGCTAAAAAAAACTAAATATGGTTTCGGTCTAATACTGGGGTGTTTTCTATTTTTTTCTTTTTTTTTGGATGTACGTGGACGTATCCACCTGTGTCTCCCCCAAGTTTTCTCTCACAGTAGGCTATAATCTTACCTTTCAGAAGCGCGTGTCGGGCTTTAAAACTCATCAGACATCACCAGCAAAAGTCATTCATGTCCAGATAGTTCTATTCATTTTTATGAAATGTAAGTACATGCGGGTGGTTTGCATTTAATATGCTATCATAAGTGGTGCACAGCGCGGGAGCGGCATTACTATGAAGCCAAGTTAATTCAGAGTTAGAATAACTAAGGGGTGATAACTTTTTGATATGAGTGCAATAATTCCAGAGAATGCCCAAAAGATAAACTAATATCTCTGTCCTTTTTGCCGCCCTGACTGTACTGCCACCCTAGAAATGACTGAGATGGCTTATTTAAATCCAGAAAGTAACCGTGCAGAACCAGAAACTCGTATTTACTATATTTCCGATAGCATGTGAAGGCAGCATTAGTCTATTCAAATCTTCAAGCTTTTTAAACATCTTCCAACCTTCTGGCGATGCTTTCTAAATCCAACATCACAGGATTTGACAAACTTTTTTTTTTTTTTTGGGAATTGTACAGCACACAGTTTACAGAAATTCACTGCAAGCTTCAAAATTGTTTAAGGTAGACTGAATATTAATATTGGGAAAAACAGTTTCACACATTGCTAATTATAAATATATTGAAATAATATTACAATAAATGTAAAATCAACATACTTTTGGTCTCTGTGATTGTCGACTCTGGGGTTATGATTGTTGTTCAGTGTCGACAGAACAGCTATTTCACATTGGTTTAATATTCAACTTTTGTGTTTAAAACAGGTGTTTCATTCTCCTCCTGGAACCAAGAAATTCAGGTAATTAGAATCATATGTTGTCAATTGCATTATTAAATTACATTATTTAAGTAAGTATTATGTCTCTAATTCTGAGCATTTATTAATGTTTAATTTGCCATTCAGAACATGGAAAATCAAGACCCTGCTGTTGTTGATGTAATAAAGGAATCGGGCGAGTCCACTCTGGAAAAGGCTAAAGCAAAAGCTAAAACAAAATTTGACCAGTTTGTTAATGTCTCACTTAACATCGCTGTGACTGGAAAGACAGGATCAGGAAAATCCTCCTTTGTAAATGCACTTAGAGGTCTAGAGGATGAAGATGATGGAGCAGCACCTACTGGAGTCACAGAAACTACAATGGTGCCCACCGTGTATGAACATCCTGAAATGCCAAATGTGAAGCTCTGGGACCTGCCTGGAATAGGAAGCCCAAACTTCAAAGCAAAAAAGTACATGAAAGATGTCAAGTTTAACACCTATGATTTCTTCATTATCCTTAACTCAGAGAGGTTCACAAAGAATGACATCATGCTAGCTAAAGAAATAAGAAAACAGAAGAAAAGCTTTTACTTTGTTCGTTCCAAGATTGACAATGACATGTCTTCAGAGAAAATGAAAAAAGGATTTGATGAGCAGAAGGTTCTTTCTATAATAAGAGAGTATTGTCAGAAAAACCTGAAAGAACTTGGAAACCCCAGAGTGTTCTTGATATCGTCTTGTTATTTGGATGAATATGATTTTGAATCACTTCAAAACACTCTTGAAGATGAGCTTCCAGAACACAAGAAGTATGCTCTTCTACAAGCCTGGCCAGTGTGTTCTGCTGCATCTCTTGAGAAGAAGATCAATATGTTTAAACGGATGATCTGGGCTGCATCTCTTGTCTCCGCTGGTGTAGCAGTTGTCCCTGTGCCAGGCCTATCAGCAGCATGTGATGTAGGCATGGTCGTACTTTTCCTCACAAGGTGCTACTATGCATTTGGGTTGGATGAAAGATCACTGACAAGGCTTTCAGAAAAAGTTAACAAGCCCCACCTGAAAGATCTGGCCAAATCCAAATTTGTTACTGCCATCCGAGAAAAAGCACTGACCAGATTGCAAGCGTCTGCTGCGCTCGCTGCCATTGCTACTGTTGAATATTTGTTTAGTCTCCTTCCAGGTGTAGGGAGTGCTGCTGCTGCAGGATTATCCTTCGCTGCCACTCAGTATCTCTTGAGAGAAGGAGTAAATGATCTGGCAGATACGGCTCGAGTAATCAGAAAAGAAGCTGGGCTTGCTTCTGTTCATTGATCTATGTCTAATAGAGCATGTAAGCATTTTCTGCCTCTGAGTAAATCAGATGATATATATTAAGATTGTGTGCTGATACTGAGTTCAGCAAAAAAAAAAAAAAAAAACTGTCTTCATAATATTAAAAGAATCTATGCTAATGTCCAAGCAAACTATACACTGGAATATATGATCACTTTATTTGTTACTGCACTTTTTAAATTTTATCCATTGCTGTATTTTCCTATTGTTTTTGATTCTTTCAATATCATTTACAATCATCTAACTCATACATTATTAAAAATACTTTCAATTGGATTTCAGTGTCATTTTCTGTGGTAAATGCCAATAAAACGTAACTTTTAAATTTAACTTTTCATTTCCATTAATGAAATCTGAATTTGTTTTCAATATCACATATAACCATGTATAATGTCTCGTACATAATAAAATAAAAATGTGTTTTGTGTATCAGCTGTTTTGTGATAACTGTTTGTATATGCAGTTTAACTATGCTACCAATATTTATTGTATTTTATTTTTATATTTTGCCTAAATTCACTTCTAAAATATACTAAAAGTCTGGACTGATAAATTACTGATTGTACAAATATACTGTGATGAGTGGGGCGGGGCCGAGAGCCGTGGGAACGGAGCGAGGCCGGTGGAGTGATTGGAAATGAGCGACACCTGCTCCACTCACCGGTCTCAAGTCCCACGGAGGAGATTGGAAGGATACAAAAGGGAGCGACGACAGTGAAGGACGAGAAAGGACCAGGCCTGGGTTTTATTTTGGGTTTGGGTTTTATTTGTGCGCGGCAGTCGACCATGAGGGGCTGTCGCGCCTTTTTATGTTTATTTGGTTATTAGAGTTTGAGTTGAATGTTCGCCGGTTCCCGCCTCCTTCTTCCCGTTATTATGGAGTTTTATATTGTTACATATACTTACTACCCTCACCGGCCACTTTATTATGTACACCTGTTAAAGGGTTAGCCTCTTAGCCTGCACCCATTGAATTCTATGACCCCAAATTCTGTGACCCTAGTAGGGGCTGTTGTCACAGTTTGCCTTGAACTCGATCACACGGGCGGATTGGATACGCAAACAGCGTACCCGTTCATGGCGCACATGCACATTGAATGAACTGTTCAAAACAGATTTATTTACATCAACACACACACACACACACACATATCTCTCTCTCTCTCTCTCTCTCTCTCTCTCTCTCTCTCTCTATATATATATATATATATATATATATATATTTATTTATTTAATTTTTTTTGGGGGGGGGTATTTTGACTGATGTTCTCCAAATGTACTGTGTACTTTTAAAAGTATGTAGTATATATATATTTGTTTTTTTAAGTTTTAATATGAACAGTACACTATATAACAATATTTAACTGCCATTTATTTATTGTATTTATTCTTTTTCGAATACTTTTAGCTTTAACATTTGTACTTTCATTTCTATTTTAAAACTTATGGTGTTTAATAGTGGTTTGTGTGGATCTTCTCTCTTCTCTCTGTCCATTTGCTCTCTCTCTCTACTTTACTCCAGGTTCCTCCTCATAATTGACTGGAGAAGTGGATTGGCTGTACATCTTTTAAAAGTCACATCCGTACAAGACTTCAGAGAGCGCAGCTGTGTGTGTTGAGAGGACGCAGAGGTGTTAGCGTCCCATTTCTTTTCAACTGTTGTTTCAAAGCTAGTCGATACTTTTACATACAACACTTTGTTGTTGGCTTTTCTCTCTTTATTTTTTCTGTTTTTACTGTTATTATTATTCTATCAGTAGTAAAATGTAAAGCCGGCCAGAGCGCTGCATAATAAGTAGCCACTTCCCTTGGAGGGTGGGGGCAATAACAAAAGAATCAAAAGCCTGCTTATCCAGTATGGAAATACACAAAGACAATGACACGCCCCTACTGCGTGCTAGGATCTCCGAAAAACAAGCAGATTTCAACCTCAAAATGTACGCTTTTAAATATACCAATACTGCCATCTCAAACGCGGAGAGGCTTCTTCATGATCTCAACTAACAGATTCTGCAAAAAAATGAAAATCACCAATTTTGGAAAAAAAAAACAAACAAAAAAAACGTTTTCTCATTTTGCCTCATTTTTGCTCAAAAGTTGTGCTGCCGACTTGTGTCATTGGTTTCCGTGACGGGTCACAAATGTAAAGTGTCTCTTTGAATTTTTTTATTTTTTTTCTTGGATGTGTCAGGGCCTTCATAAGAAAACAAAGCTGCCAGGTGGACAGCCAGCACAGCGACACACAGCCTCCAAAAAGATGTCACCTCATGTGGCATATATGTCCTGAAAGTAAGTTTGATTTCATTCTGTATTTTAAGTATTTCAAAACAATGGGTCTCATTCACATTTGTATGTGTGTTTGTGTGTGTGGGTTTGCATATGTGTGATTTCCTTTTTGTTTAAAGTTTTTTTTGGATTTTTAGAATAAGTTTTAATATGAAAGTTTTGGTGACTCCTGTTTTTTTTTTTTTTTTAAAGCAGATTTCACAAAATTTCTGCATAACCATGTTTAATGAATGGCACACGATATTTTGATTTAAATTATTTATTTATTTTCTCAGATCAACATTTTGTTTTGTATATATTCCATGTAGTATGCACTGAAACATTATTTTTCTATTATGTCATTTTAGTATCTGCGGCAAGGTTTGCAAAAACCCGACAGGTCTGAAGATCCACCAGACAAAGATGGCCTGCCTTAAGGGTGGGCGAATGCAGCAACGCACAGGGGCAGTAGCCAGTATCTCCGTTTCTGGAGTGCCGGTTGCAGATCCTGGTCAGACGGAGGAGGAGCCAGGCCCGGAGTCACACCACAGTGCCCGGAACCTCCAAGCAGCACCAGCCTCTTCTCAAGGCAAAAAGCCAGAACAGTGCCAGGTGAAGTGGCCTGCCGCTAACAAGAAGGATTGGCACCAGTTCGATGAGGACCTCGATAAGATCCTGGAGACAACATGCAAGGGGAATGTGGAACACAAACTCCAAACTATGTGCACCCTCATAATGGGCATAGGCGCAGAGCGGTTTGGCATCTCAAAAAAATGTGGCACAACTATTCCAGCACAATCAAACCGGCAAGAGGTACAGATCAGCCAACTGAGATGAGATCTACGATCCCTGAAATGCCAGTACAAGGCAGCAAAGGAGGAGGAGAAAACGGCCCTGGCGGAACTCAGAGAGATTGTAAGGAGGAGGCTCACCACACTCAGGCGGGCGGAGTGGCACAGAAAAATAGGCATTTATCTCAAACCCATTTGGCTTCACTAAGAGACTCCTGGGGCAGAAGAAAAGTGGCAACCTCATGTGCACTGCAGAGGAGAAAAAAAAACACAAAAGATACACACACAGACACTCCTATAGAGAAAAATCTCGGCCCATGCGAGAAGCTTATCAAACCACCACAACAACCAGCCCCACAGTTTAACATCTCTGGGCCCACCTTGAAAGAGGTGAAGGAGGCGGTAATGGCAGCAAGATCAAGTTCCGCTCCTGGTCCTAACGGGGTACCTTACAGGGTCTATAAACAGTGCCTAAGGCTACTTGTTCGTCTCTGGAAAATCCTGAAAGTGTTTTGTCAGAGAGGGAAGGTGGCTTTCCATTGGAGATCAGCCGAGGGGATCTGGATACCCATAGAAGAGAATGCAAGCACCATTGAGCAGTTTCGCATAATCTCGCTGCTCTGCATTGAAGGGAAAATCTTCTTTAAGATTGTGTCTCAAAGACTAATGGAGTTTCTCTTGAAGAACAGGTACATAGACACCTTGGTGCAGAAGGGGGAAGTCCCAGGAGTACCGGGATGCTTAGAGCACACAGGAGTGGTGAGCCAGTTGATCCGGGAGGCCAAGGAGACCAGAGGAGACTTAGCTGTACTCTGGCTGGATCTTACTAACGCATACGGGTCTATACCCCACAAGCTGGTCAAAGAAACACTGACAAGACATCACGTGCCAGAGACGATCTGCAACCTCATTCAAGATTACTACAGCAGTTTCAGACTGAGAGTTTCTTCAGGAACGGTGACATCTGACTGGCAACAGGGAATTATTACAGGCTGTACAATCTCGGTACCACTCTTTGCTCTAGCCATAAACATGATCGTCAAATCAGCAGAGGTGGAATGTAGAGGCCCCATGTCTAGATCTGGTACTCGGCAGCCACCTATAAGAGCCTTCATGGATGACCTTACCATGACAGCAGCCTCAGTTCCGGGTTGTAGAATGCTTCTTCAGGGTCTCCAACGCCTCATCTTATGGGCAAGGATGAGCTTTAACCCAGCCAAGTCCAGGTCCCTGGTTTTAAAGAAAGGCAAAGTGACAAATTCCATCAGTAACCGAAAGACCAGTCAAGAGCTTGGGGAAGATATTTGACAGCTCCCTGAAGGACACAACCGGTATCCAACAAACTAGAAACAACGTAAGGAACTGGCTCACTGTAGTCTACAAGTCGGGGCTTCCAGGAAAGTACAAAACCTGGATGTACCAGCATCCAAACCTACCAAAAATTATATGCCTTCCTTGGAGGGATGCTGACACTTACTGCTCTGGATTTTGCTTGGAGGGATGCTGACACTTACTGCTCTGGATTGCTGCAGTAGTTGTATCTGCCAAAGCCCTGAGGACTTGGTCATGTCGCCAGCGATACCACCCATCCCCCAATGCCTTTGGACAGCAGCTGAGCATATGCTCCAGTGTGCCACTTCTTTGGCACAGTTGGCATGCTGGTGAGTCTACCAAGCCCCAGCGATGCAAGTTGGATGGGCTAGGTAAAAGATCCTACACCGAACTGATGAGTGATGGTGCAGAAGCGTCGGATGCCAGGGCTTCGCTGGACAGTCGTTGCTCCGAACACTCAAAATCCTTGGAGTTAAAGGACAACTGTGCAGGCGAGCCATAAAGAACATATCTGAGTCTGCCAAAAAAGCCTCACGATGGCTGTGGATCCGGAGGGGAGATCCATGGAGTAGCACGCCACTTGGACACAGGCCGGGGACTGATCACCCCCGGCAGGGTCGCCCGGACGAGGGTGTCTGTTGATTAAAGACCCGAAACACCTGTTGACCCCGGGTTCATCACTGATGACGTGTCCAAGTAGCACCTAAAGGTGTATGTTAGAACAGTATGCAGAGAAAATACTGGCAGGAGAGCCTCTACAGTTTCCCAATAATACTTCTGCAGTGGAACAGTACAGAGGAGAGATCACCATGACACTGTTAAATGAGTCTGGTAATTAGTTGTGTGGAAAAAAACTAATAATAATAATTCTGGCCTTTTTGACATTTTGTCATAACTGTGCAAATTTATCCAAAATGTTTCAATTCATAGACTAATTTCATGGGAAGTACTTATTTTTTCACATGACTGAGACATTATTGAAATGATTTACCCTTCATATAGTTCTTGATACATTACATTGTAGTATTTCAATTCATTTTTTTTTTTTTTTTTGTGTGTGTCTATTGTAATATATTTTTATTTATTTTTTTCCCAATGCCAGATATAACACCATAGAAATCTGCCACAACACTTTGGGAAAAAAAACTCTGTATAAAAAAAACAGTGAAAAAACAAAAAACACAGCCACAACCTTGTTTTAGGGTAAGAAGCTCATTTTAAAATAAGACCGTCTATCTCAGTGCTCTGATCATTCTGAGGCCCAATTCATGCATGCCACATCTTTCTTAAGAGGATATACACACAGTATATGTATCACTGCTAGCCTGTATGTTGTACCTGTATCTCGCATATTCACCCTGAATATCTTGGAAGCATTAACTTTTTGTTACAGATTCAGTGTGACTTGTTTGACCGGTGGTACCACATGCAATGTTTACAAGAGCCTGACCCCATAAAGCCCTACAGCTGTGCAGCGTGTCAATTTTAATGTCCACCTCCCCTGCCTTTATATATTAGTGTTTAAGTTTTTGTTAAGTTAATGGTATTGTTAACCCGATATTACCTCACATTGTTTGAAAAATAAAGCATTTCATCGCAAATTAAAGCATTGGTTTTATGTATGTAGAGTATGTATACAGATTATAGATAGAGTGTTTGTAAATTTATTTTGCATTTGTGGTAAAACCACAAAAAAAGGTACATGGAAGGACAGATAAGTTACCTGAAATGGTATGATTGTTGTGTTAATTTTCAAACACATAACAATGGGGTCACATATTCTGATGCCCCCTTCCCCTTTAAATAGATTAGTAGCCTGTTTTTGTGACATCAGCTTCATGAACATTGTTAAACACTTATGTTGCATACAAAATGCAAAAATAGGCTACTCTGCAAACAACATTATATTTTAAATTCTCATTAAAAATCAAATTGGTTTTAAATTGGTTTAATAAGCCTATTAAATAACCAGCATTTCTAAACACATTCCACACAGTCACTTTAAGTTTTATTTAAGAAGCAGTTAAGAATTTTAGAAACCTATTCAAGAGTATTTACAGTAGTCTACATAACACTTAGGGCTAAATCATAAGCAGAGGATTTTTTTAACAAAAAAATTAAGTAGATTTTTATCCATTTAAAAGTATTAGAAAAAGAATAAATACAAATTATTTAACGTAACAACTATACTGTTCATATTCGACCAAGATTATTTCCTGGCTATGCTATACAATAGATTTGGTTGCACCGCTGTTTGCGTACCCAATCTGCCCACGTGATCTTCATTCAATGTGCACACTCGCCATGAACCTGTACGCTGTTTGTGTACCCAATCCGCCCGCGTGATCGAGTTCAAGGCAAACCGTGACAACAGCACCTACTAGGGTCACAGAATTCAATGGTCACAGAATTTGGTGTAACACCGACGTCCTCAACTCCCCTTGTTTTCATGTGTCAATATTTACGAACTTACAGTGTCAAGCTTTTTACTCAGCCTTAAGTTTTTACTTAAGTTTACTGAGTTTTAAACTGAATGTTTAAAAACATGCTATGTCTGTTGGGTCATGTTTTCTTCATGGTTCTGCAATTTTGCATTGTAATTTTCAGTTCACAGTAACTGTGCCAAAGGTTGAATAAATGAAGGAAGCCAGAATCCACCCTTTTCATTAAGTATGCCATTCATAACGGAACCTTTGATTAAATCATATAATTTAAAATGACTATCAAACAGTCTGTTAAAAACACTGTGCTTTAAAACACTGCACAATATGTTTTACTTAACACTAGAATGAATCCAAAACACTCAGACTTGAACTGAACTAAAAAAGTGAAAATAGTGGATGTGAGTCCTGTACAAATTGAGATATGCTAAGTTGTAACGATGCGAAGACATCAATATGTGTCTATACTGCATTTTGTATTTTTGTTCCTGGTGTGTGTGTAATACATGTTGTTAAAAAAAAAAAAAAAAAAAAAAAGGTGAAATTATAAACAAGTATCCTATTGTTTGAAAGCTGAATTGACAGCACTGGCTTACCAGGAACAATATGCAAACTAGGGTACATTTTTTTGGAAGTTGCTTTAGAATATGTCCAAAAAACAAGTTGTTCTGAAGAACATGGGTAACCTAACCGTTTCTGGTCCCCTTTGACTTCCATAAAGCCTCTGTGTGTTTTGAATTGTTTGAGAATCAAGAATGCAGTGCTCTGCGCTCTCACATTGGGGACCAAAAATTGGTTACCCACAATCTTTAAAATATCTTTTTTTGTATTCAGCGGAAAAAAGAAACTCCTTGGAAAAACATGTAATTATGTAATTTTCATTTTTGGGTGAACTATCGGGTGAACTATCCCTTTAAGTGTGCCATGCACTGTAACCGTTGTAGCACCGCTAAACCCAAGCTGCGTCAAAACGCTATTGAATAAAGACTCCTTTAGTGTGAGCGACTCTGAATATCATGTGCAATCCAACCAAAGGAAGTGATTTAACACACAGGTTGACTTACTATCACAGCACCGCTACATATTAATATTGAATTTATGTCAGTGTGTTGTGTAAGAATGAAAATTGTATTAAGATGGTTCAGTTGTATATCTTGATTACTAATACCATGATTTTCTTTTGACTCCATTTCTTATAATGCTGTGGTGGACTCATGTAAAATTTCCTGTTTTTGGTTCTTCCTGTCTGCTGATTTTCTTCATGAATGATGATTTTTGTATGTACAGTAGGTGGCCAACCAAAACGGTGGTTCTACCGCCGCCGTCGTGTCTGCAAAGTGCATTTGCAGCTTTTGACCGCTGAGTAGCACTTTAACCACAAGTTATCGAACAAGCACATCAAAGCACATTTTCGCAAATAGCCGTCAGCTTTGCCTCACCGATGTGTTACGTTTGACGGGAAAATGAAAGAAAAACACTGTAGTGAAAATATTTAATATTCACAGATGAAAGTTTATTACTTATGAAGATATTTGCGTTTCTTAGAACGAATTAAAGCAGGATAAATGTCAAGCGCCTGTGCTTATATTTTCTCTAAGCTACACTGTATTACACCATATTTTAGATTTGACACATTTACTAGGTGTGCAGTATTATTTATATAATATGAATATTCTAAAGAAATTGTGGTTTACTTTGCATCAGAGCATTAAAAGTGATAGTCTATTTTAGTGAGCTGCCTATATTTTAATTTATATTTTAAAATTCCTTCAATAAAACAGCATGCATTTTTGTCATGCACATACTTTGTTATTCGTTACCTGTCATTTATTTCGACAGATAACTTTTTGGGAAAAAGATATTTGTCTGTACACTGATTAAGAAATTGTTGCGTGTTATATAAATTATTTCCTTTAGTAAAAACGTGAGGCACTGAATAATTTCACTTCCATTATTTAGGCTTAATTAAAACAAGAAATGGCCTCATTAAACCTGCACGATTTAGCTAAATCCTTGAAACTCTAAAGAATGGACTGATTAATAAAACGTCCTCACGCGCACGTTAAGCTCAAGTTCTCTCATTATAATAAACAAAAATGCACACAATGTAAAAAAAAGAACTTCATTAATTGACAACTTCAGTGATTTTTAAAAAGAGCCTTCTTTACGGACTGTCAGAACAAAATTAAAAAAAAAAAAAAAAAAAAACAAACCGCTTTTAAATGCAGGTGTGTATCATATTCCTTAAAATATCAGAGTGCAAAGATTTGCAGTGGCGCCCTGATGCTGAGTTTGCTTTGTAGCATTTATTCTTATTTGTCTACTTATTTATTATTATTATTTATTTATTTTGGATTAATTGCATGTAAAAAAATTACTTTGTAATGCATATGCAAAATGTGAATTATTATTCATATTCAAGTGTTTGTGCGAAAATTATCAATGTGCATGCAGGACAGGGAGGCGCCATCTCCATCACTTGAATTTTTTCCTGATAATGAAATAACTGAAAATCTGGGTGTCTCACATACATGAGAAATATATCCACAGAAAGCTTGAAATGTCTTTTAAATGAATCAATTTAAAACGAAAGCATTATGTAATCTGTGAAGGTTGCATTTCTCTTTAAATGCGCGTTCATGTGGAGAGAGTCAGCACTGTGAATTTCATCTTGCAGCCGACAAGAAAACATTTGTTTGTTAATAAATAATTAAAATGTCTCCCTTTTTTCACAATTAATAGGCTACTTTCTGCCTGTGCTTTGTGGCAAAACTTAATGCATGTGCTTGAGCGCGGAATATATTAAGGCTCATTATGGATTATAGATGTAAATTTAATATAAACCTGCAATTAGTTCAATAATGACAAATGAACGACTAGTAACTAGAAAAATCTTACGTGGGGGGCAGACCTATTAAATACCCTCTAGACATCTCTGTTAAAGTTTTGAAAGCATTTTATACGCGTTTGCACAAATAATAATAAACATAATAATGTCTCCAAAAACTGGTGTTTTTTGTCACGTCTGTAAAGCATGTGTATTCCCACATCTAAAAAAGCCTATAAAACACGTTCATAGAAGGATACTTTACTGATGTCTGTTTGGGATTTAGAAAAACATAAAGAGATAGGCTACATTCTGTGAGAATTTATATTTCACACTCTAAAAAATATTGTTTAGACGAAACAAAATAAAATTAACTCAACAGTTTGCATTTTTTTTTTTGAGTTAAGGCAACTTGCCCCAGAAATTAGGTTATATTAACTAATAAACTATATTAAGTGCTTATACAGTAGTCAACATTTGAACCTTTCTTCAAAGTTGTCCCAAAACCAAAATGACGAGGCAATTGTTCTACTTTGGCTAAACTGGCTCTGCAAATTTGAAAGCCTCATGAAAGAGCAAGAAATTCACACCTTTATCTCGACCCCCACAAACTATACAGAACTACCCCCCAACCCCAGCCCCCCTCCAGCTGAACTGAATTGGTCTGTTTTTGGGCTGTGAGGAACGTGTGTGTTGTCATGTTACTGGGTTGAAACACATGCCTGCACTCCACAGCAGCCCTACTCTTTGTATTCATTATTTTCTCGCAGCCCATATTATTATTTTCACAAGACCATAATAACAACAAATTATCAATTAATAAGTAATCATTATTTTTGCAAAAATCATTGTTATTTGTGAACGTAGGCGTTTGAGGAAGGCTTTAAGACCAAGCGGAATCCTCTGCAGCTGCTCATAGCCACAGCCTTACGCAACTTCAGCTTAACTGACCCAGCTTCAAAAGTCCACTTAAGTTTTGATTTTACAAAGTCAGTTTGAGTTTAGATAGCACTCATTGATCATGAGGCTAACATTTAGCAAGGGCAGGAGAGCAGAACATTCAGTCTACCTGAAGAAGAAGAGCTGATATTTCCATTGAAAATGAATGCCATTAAATAGAGAGTTAAAAAAAAAAAAAAAAACCTAGTAGGCTATTCTTAAACTTGGTCCTCATTGTATTGAAGTACAAATCCTAAAATTTCATAGACATTCAGTTGTTATGCTAACATATTATTAATTCATAGAAATAATTTAAGCAATTAAAACCTTTTTTATACTAGATTCAACTTGAATTTCAATACTATTAAACTGACTTTTTTATAAGTTTATAAAGTTTATAAATTACAAAGGTAAAATGTCACAGTGCATAAGCAAACAGTTTCCAAAATGAACTTCGTATATCTTGCATAGTATCCGAAGACCTTGATTGCATGTTAGCATAAAACTAACAATTTAATTTGACTTTTTTTTCTTTCTTTTTTTAAATGAAAAATTCCTGTATATAATGGCACAGCAACCTTTATATCAAACATTTTTTAAATCGTCCACAGATGAGCAACGTGGGAGGCAGGTTCTGCACAGAGCGCGCAAAGTGAATGTGATACACAAAGTCATTTTCAGATGCAATGAGAGAAAAAAAAACCGGGATAAAAACATACATAAAACTTGTTAAATAGTTAACAACACAGCCTAGATTAGGCCCAGACTCTGTTCCCAAGAGAACAAATGTATTTTTTTAACCCACAGTAACACATTTTAACTGATTAATCGCCTGTTTTCGTTTGCTGCGGTTTTTTTGCTTTTTTGTGAGAGGAAAAAAAAGTTGCATTTTATTACATTCAGAAATTATAACAGCAGGCCTAATAATATAAATAGGCTATAAGCCAACAGGATATTTTTAGTTCCCTCACTTTACAACAAATCCTTTATATATTTTACAAATTATCAGAACAGAACAATAATTAAAAAATTTCAATTCTAATGTGGATAAATATAATTGCGGTATATGATGCTGCGAGTTATAAAATAATAATAATAATAATACTAATAATAATTTAAAAGGGAAACATAAAGGTAAGGTTGGGCTCTCTCATTCTGGAGAAATCCAAACGTTTCCATATTCGTGATGTTGCCCATTTGAATCAGGCTTTGTAGTTCATGCATGTTTCAGTATTTGACGGAAAAATCATAATGAACAAAAATATGCCAAAGTGAACCGCTGCTCGTGGTGACCAATGAATATGTGCGCATGAGGCACCAGCGCGATCAAACAGCTGAAACAGAAAATACTACATTTTTGGTCACACATAAGGCATAATTTGAAAATGCAAACTGTTAGCAGTTAGAAAAAATCAAGAATAATAATATAGTTATAAGAATTATTTCTAAATGCTGGACCGGTCTCATTTTGCTCGCATAAGGGAACCTGAAGGCATTTTTTTTTTTTTTACCAAGAATGGAGCAAAAACCTTCTAAGACTATCCCATGTTTTTGGGGAATTAACTCACAGTAGATTTTCTAATGGTTTTTCTTTAAGGATGTTTGGCAATGTTATATTATAAATGTTATTGTTGTTTCACTTCCTCCTTTCCATCCTCCGTTAACAAACCAACATTTTACAAATTACATTCAGTTCACAATCTGTCCTTTATGCCACCTGGCGGATAGTTTCGCGAATGATTTTAACACGCGACTGACTTGCAGTTAACGCCACAGCGGTATTACCCATTTTGGTTGTCTACCTACTGTATTTAAGGGGTAGGAACCAATGTGTGGGTGTTGTGTTTCCCAGGGAAGTTTTCCAATCGTCGGACCTCTAGGTTTCCAGGTGGATATCCTCGTTTGCAGCTAATGCCTCGCTGGCAGGGTTTAGCCGTGCCTTTGTTGGAGTGTTTCATGACTGTTTGGACCTTTTATTACAACACGGCACCGGGGACTGGGGTATGTTTGTCACTTGGGTAAAGTTGGTTTTATATTCAGACATTCAGACTTCCACGATCAATAACTTTGTTAACATGCACTTAAAAAAGCCACTTTCGGTCACTTATCATTACCGACCATGATGAGCACCAAATCAGGAACACATTTTTATGTTGGAACTCGACGCTTTTAAAGAAGCTGATAAACAACAGCTTGCAGTAGCGGAGGGACCATCTTACAAAATGCGTGTTTTCTATTAAAAAATAAATAAAAAAACACAATATTTTTATTTATTTTGCCTCAAATGTAAACAAGAACTGTGTTGATTTGTTGGTTTTAACAATGACATGATTTATTTCAATAAGGTTTTGAAAGCATGGGCCCAGCTTCTCTGAAGCAAGTTGGAACATCTCGTCTGGACCCTACAGAACATACTACAGCCCATGTCTTGGCTGTTTTTATTCAATTCTCTGTTTTCTGATTTTTTAAGTATAATAATAAAGACTTAACAGTGTAACAGTGTTCTCCAGGTGTTGAATGAAAAGAATGGCTAAACTATCTTTTATGTTTTCCTGTTTTATGACATCTTTGTTTAACATTAAACACAATTCATGTGCATTGATTGATGTTTACATTCCTGCAGAAATATCGCTTTGCATGGTACTGAATCTATCAGATTATTGACAAGTACTCAGAACTCATGACAGCAAACACAATGTTGATTTTTGGGTGAACATTTCTAAAACTATGGCAAAACTTTCTTCAAGATGGTTTATAAAAATTTGTGCTTCACATATATATTTAATTTGTACCATCACTGTTTTTATGGGAGTTACCACAATGACTTTTCCACAAATCCACTTCAACAGCTTTTGAAAGAAGGAACCTAGTGCTAAGTTGCAAAATATTTATTTGACCATAAATGACATACATCAAGTCTTTAATGTACAAGTATTTAGTGTTAAAGATGTTCAAAAAGTACAGTACCATCACTGTATTCAGCAAAACACTTTCAATGCACTTTAAATTCAATGCACACAGACTAAAGAAGTCTTTGGTTCTTTTAATTGTGATGATTTTGGCTCACATTTAACAAAAACCCACCAATTTACCATCTCAACAAATTAGAATACTTCATAATATCAATAAAAATAAATAAATAAAACGTTTTTAGTGAATTGTTGGCCCTCTGGAAAGTATGTTCATTTACTGAACATGTAATCAATACTTGTAGGGGCTCATTTTGCTTCTAATTACTGCCTCAATTCGGGCGTATGTAGCATGGAGAGTGATCAGTTTGTGGCACTGCTGAGGTGATATGGAAGCCCAGGTTTCTTTGACAGTGGCCTTCAGCTCATCTGCAATGTTTGGTCTTCTTGTTTCCATCTCAACAGAATTAGAGAATATAGGTGAAAAATGCAAATTTTTTTTTATTAGTCTTAAGAATTCTAATTTGTTGAGATATGTATGTAATTGGTGTAATTAGGTTTTGTAAAATGTAAGCTTCAAAATCATCACAATTAAAAGAACCAAAGACTTAAACTTCTTTTATTTTATTTTATAAATTTATTTTAATACCACGAGTTTCCACAATTTGAGTTGGATTACTGGAAATAAATGGACTTTTCCACTATTATTCTAATTTATTGACATGCACCTGCATGTTTTTTTCTTCATAGAGACACCTTACAGTTCAATAACTTCTTTACAAGAGCCTTACAATCAATTACAAAAACCAGCTGCTAAATAATCAGCATATGGACCTTGTAGAATATATCAGAAGTGTTAAGGAAATACAAGTATTGGCCCATAAAAACTATACATTTTGCAGCATCCCTGTATTTCTTCATAGACACAATTCATGACCTGCGCCTTCCAGTTCAATACCTTTTTTAAAGAGAGCTCACACCAGTTACACAAAACAAGCCATGCTAAATAATCATGTGACCTTGTAGAACATATCCAGAAGTCTTACAAGTACAAGTATTTGCCCTAAGTTATACATTTACAGCATCTCTTTATTCTATGGGTTTCTTCGCAGAGACACCTTCCAGTTTAATATACTTTCCAAAGAGAGGCTCTCTCACCGTTACAGAACAAGCCGCTAAATAATCCATTTGACCTTGTGTAGAGGCATTATCAGAGTCTCTTGAAAATACAAGTATTTGCACTAAATTATACATTTATAGCATCCCTGTATTCAATGGGTTTCTTCTATAAGAGACACCTTCCAGTTTTATAACTTTCCAAAGGAGGCTCACACTGCTACAAAAACAAGCTGCTACATACTTATGTGATCTTGTAGGAAATATATCAGAAGTCTTAAAAAGTACAAGTATTTGCTCCCAGTTATACATTTATAAGCATCTCTTTTTTCTATAGGTTTCTTCATAAGAGACACCTTTAGTTTTAATAACTTTCCAAAGGAGGCTCTCACCGTTACAGAAAACAAGTTGCTAAATAATTATCGGACCCACTACATCATATCAGAAGTCTTGAAATTTTCAAGTATTTGCTATAAAAGATACATTTTACAACACACGCATGTATGGCTATATACTAGGCAGTTCCAAAAAAATTGGGACACTGTACAAATTGTACATTAAAAAAAGGAATGGAATAATTTTACAAATCTCATAAACTTCTATTTTATTCTACAATAGAATATAGATAAAATATCAAATGTTGAAAGTGAGACATTTTGAAATGTCATGCCAAATATTGGCTCATTTTGGATTTCATGAGAGCTACACATTAGAGGTCTTCACAGTGCACCCGAGACCAAGTGATCAGCTTAGCATTGTGTGTAATAATTCGCGGTGCAATCGGAGTCCTTCGGACTTTCGGAGGAGAACACCTTGACCGTGATCAGACACTGTCAGGTGTTTTATAGTAACTTGCAAACTCTGTAAAATTAGGGAGAAGAAAAAAAAGCGTATCTCTCTCTCTCTCTCTCTGCCGTTAAAAGCAGAGAGCGAACCTCAGAGCAAACGCAAGTGCACGCACGGGTAATAATGAATATATTCCAGAGCTATGTCGTATTAAAAAGCTTCCAAAACAGCGAAAGTATATAAAGAGATAAAACCTCCATGAACACCTCTTTCTTCTGCCTGGGCATCCTTCAGCACCACTTTATTAAAGATAAAGACAAACACAGCTTAGAAGCCTAGAAAGCTGATGTTTTTTGTTGCATTGCATATTTAGCATTTAATATTTAATTTATATTTATTTAGGGCAAGGCACAGATTGCACACTTCAAGATGTTTTATGTTAGTTTAATTTAAGTCAGATAGCCTGCCATGCATGGTTTTTTGTGTGCGATGGGAATCAGATAAATGTGGCCCTTTCTATATAGAAGTTTAATTTTATTTCTATGTTTTATGTTTAATGTATCATTTTGGGTTCCTGTTCTTACTATGTGACATAGTAGTATATAAAAAGTTCAGATCTCTAAAATGCTTGCAGACTTGGCACACTCATGTTTAATATATTTAAAATCCAGCAACAAAATCTGGGGTGAACTGTCCCATTAATGTTTTCTATGAGTGCTCAAATTGGCGTTAAAAAGTATATTTTAGGTTGATCCAGCCTTCTTAACATGTGCAGTCCTCAAAAGCTGGTAATCATGTTTCTATGGTAGCCAGTGAGGGGCGCAATGACTTCGAACACCGCCATACCGCTTTTACATTTTCTCTCTCCCATTTTTATAATAATATAAATGAACCATTTTAATTCTAAAGTTTTGGTGGCTCAGATTCAGACTTGGCCATGAGCAGAGCACAGAGATGACTAAAACAAATAAATAGCGCCAATGACCCACTTGGCACTGAAATCCACCAGAAGTCATTATTATAGTCTCAAATGGGCAGAGCAGTCAAAGTTGTTAAGGCGAAGCAACAAGAGTCAGAGATGTAGCGCGTTACATGTGCACAGCTTCATTTGTCATCCGTCACTGTGACATCAAGTGGACTTTTAGCTGGAAATAAGGAGTGGATAAAGCTGCCCGGACTTGGAATCGCGGGAGGAATAAATATGGATAACTCTCTCTCTTGTAGGAGGATTATTGTTGTTATGCATCACAGGCAGTCAGGTACAGCGTGAAGACAGACTCTGAGCTCTCCTTAAATTAGGTAAAGACAAAAAGTTGTATTTTACGCCTTAGGTTTTATTGACTTATAATATGATTTAAAGGTGGAATATGCTGACAATCCCAGGTCCAGTCGGGTCTTTTATCTTCCCGAGGTTAGGGTCCAGCTTTCAAATAATAAGAAGCGGGTCAGCGTCGGTTCATTGCCAAAGTACATTACGGGTCTCTTTCGGGTTCGGGCACAAATTTTTGGACCCGTGAAGACCTCTAGCTACTACACATTCCAAAAAAGTTGGGACAGGTAACAATAAGAGGCCGGAAAAGTTAAATCCTTGCATATAAAGGAATCAGCTGGAGGACCATTTTTGCAACATATTAGGTCACCAAGCAACATGATTTGGTATAAAAAGAGCCTCTCAGTAGTGGCAGTGTCTCTCAGAAGTCAAGATGGTGGGAGGAATCAACAATTCCCCACAATGCTGCGCTAAAAAATAGTGGAGCAATGTCAGAAAGGAGTTTCTCAGAGAAAAATTGCAAAGAGTTTGAAATTATCATCATCTACAGTGCATAATATCATCCAAAGATTCAGAGAATCTGGAACAATTCCCCAGCGTGATGGGTCAAGGTTGAAAAACCATACTGATGCCCATGATCTCGGCCTTAGACGCACTGCATCACATACAGGAATGCAAGGCGGAATGAAAATCATAACATACTCAGGAATGCCCAGAAAACATTGTCGGTGAACATAGGCGGCACTGCATCACATGTCCCAAAGTGCTACTGTAATGGAAATCACAACATAGGCTCCGGAATACTTCCAGAAAACATTTAGCCGGTGAACGTCCACTGTACCCATTCACTGTGCCCGGCTAAAACTCTATAGATCAAAAAGCTTCCATATCTAAACATGATCCAGGAAGCTGTAGGTGTTTTCTCTGGAGCCAAGGCTCATTTAAAATGGACTGTATAAAAGTGAAAACTGTTCTGTGGTCAGACAGACCACCATCAATGCTGAAAAGTATATCCAGAGTTCTAGAACAACATATATGCTCCCATCAGGCGTCGTCTCTTTTCAGGGAAAAACCTTTGCATTTTCCAACAGCGACAATGCCAGACCACATACTGCATCAATTACAGCATCATGGTTAAGCGTAAAGAAGGATCCGGGTGCACAGAGTAGGCCAGCCTGCAGTCCAGATCTTTCACCCATAGAAAACATTTGGCGATTATAAAGAGGAAGATGCGGACAAAGACCACCTAAGACAGTTGAGCAAACTAGGAAGCCTGTATTACACACAAGAATGGGACAACATTCCTGTATTCCTAAACTTGAGCAACAGCCCTCAGTCCCCAGATGTTTGCAGACTGTTGTTATAAAAAGAAGAGGGATTACTGCCACACACATGGCCCCTTATCCCAACTTTTTTTGAGATGTGTTGATGCCATGAAATTTAAAATCAACTTATTTTTCCCTTAAAATTATACATTTTCTCAGTTTAAACTTGTTTGATACAATGCATTAGACATCCAAAATGCGAGTAATACACGCCCTTTCTGCCATGGCCCTTGGCGTTAGCTTTAATTCAGTCGGCGTGTTAAAATCAGTGTGATAAACTACGCCAGGTAAGCGATAGGGATGGATTAAGCGACTGAATGTAATCTATAAGAGAAATGAAAAGGCATTAAACAACAATAACATTATAATATACATTATAAAATCCTTAAAGCCATTAAAAAAGGATAGGATATCTTTAGACTACAGTCTACTCATCAAAAATTAAAGAAAGACCTTTACAAGAGGGCTCTATGCATGCTATTGTTATTAAATACAGTCATTACATACATACATACACATATATATTACTGACACACACATATATATATATATATATATATATATATATATATATATATATATATATATATATATACGGATTAAAAGCTAAATATTTTCATTTCAGTTCATTTCTTGGATTAATATATATATATATATATATATATATATATATATATATATAATAATCTTCAGGTTCCATTTGTTTTTAAATGAGAATCCAAGGTCCAGCATTTCAAAAAATAATTTTGGTATTCACTCTGATATTATTATTGACTTTTCAAATTTCACACTTTGCATTTTTGAATTATGCCTTTACTGTATGACCAAAATTGTGAATTGTGACTGATCGCGTTTGGTGCCTCACGCGAGCATATTCATTGGAAACAGTAATTGTTCACTAGAAGCCACATAAAAGTGCGCGAAAGCAGCGATCCACTTTTGGCATATTTTGACCATTATGATTTATTTTCCGATAGATGCTTGAAACATGCAGAAATCCAAAGCCTGTTTTACCCTAATGAATAAGAGTTTAGCTTCCCCAAAATGGAGCAACGTGTTTGGATTTTGTCCGAATAGAGAGAGATAAGCCCAACCTGCACTTATGTATCATTTTTAAATTATTTTAAACTAATATAATTTATTTAATTTATAATCCTAAAAAACCAAAAACATCAAATATATTTATCCAATAGAATTATATATTTGTAATTCTTGTTCTGTTCTGATAAATTTTCCAGAAATTTATTTGAATTTAAAGGATTTGTTGTAGCGTGAAAGGAACTTTTAAAATATCCTGTTATTAGCCTATAGCATTATAAGACCTGCCAAGCATCATTTCTAGTATGTAATAAAATGCAACTCTCACAAACTTAATTTTATTTTTTAGGCGTGTTTTGTTGTCTGTTTTTTATCCAGCTTTATTTTTCCATTGCATCTAAAAATGACTTTGTTGTGCATCATTCACTGGGCGCTACCACTGCCTCTCGCCATGCTCTGGCTGTGGGCCGCATTTTTAAAATCATTTTGATATAAAGGTTAAGCTTTTTTATCACATTTTATAGAGGAATTGTTCATTTAAAAAAATAAAATAAAAAATATATTATTAGTTTGTCTTCTAACATGCAATCAAGATCCTTTGAATGCAATACATAAGACAAGTTCATTTAGACTGGCTAACATGCACTGTGACATTTTTACCGCTTCAACTTATAAGCTCCTTGAGGATTTTTTAAAATTCAAGCTTAAACCGTATTGAAATTCAAGTTGAATCTAGTATAAAAAGGAGTTTTTAATTTATGAAATTATTTCTAAGAATTAATATGTTAGCATGATCTTTTCATCATAGCATTTTTTACGAGCTGTTTCGTTTTCTTAAACCAAGCACCCACTTTTTTCTTTTTAAATTCCATTAATCGTCAGATATTCCTACAACCTACAAATAAGGGCTAATATAGGCTCTTTCTTTTATTATTTATTTATAATGTTTATTCTGAAGAAAAATAGCATTTATTCTTTTAACAAAATAAGGGAGAGAATTAGGACGATCCAAATATTTGTAATGTATACTAATATAGACCTATATCTGCCTGCAGTTAAAAAAATTATATTTGTTCTGATTCACCATTATTCTAAAATAATACAATTATTCTAAAAAATAAAAAATAAATAATGTCATAAAAAAATGCCTAAATTTTACCATTATAGAATTGGGGTAGTAATTTAGGTAGTAAAAAATAAAGTGAAAATACAAATAAAATACAAATTTAAAGCAATACAAAAGAAGGTCTAAACAAACGTTTCTATGATTTTTTTATTCATTTTTATTAAACAATGGCACCTAAAGTTTTCTTTCAACTAAAAATATTATTTCAACCATATAGCCTGTGAATAAATAAAATGCATACTTTCAATGAAAAGAACACTGAGAGTGTAGGTTGCTTCTGGTGTTTGAATTTCTTTTTACTTCAATATAATGAGCTCCAAGTTTAAAAATAGCCTACACTAGTTTTTTTTTTTTTTTTTTTTAAATCTCTATTTAACAACATTAGCTCAATGAAATACGTCTTCCTTCAGGTAGACTGAATGTTTTCCCACTTTGCTAAATGTTGGGCTCATGATCAATGAGTTGTATTCTGCCTCAAACTGATTTAGTAAAATCTAAAATTAAACCACTGACGGTGGGTCAGCTGAGTCAGCTAGAGCTGTGAAGCGTGAGCAGCTGGATGGAGGACTCCGCTTGGTCTACAAAGCCTTCCCTCAAACGCCTACGCTCACAAATAACATGATTTTCGCTGCAAAATAATGATTAATTATCAATTGATAATTTGTTATTATTTTGGTCTGCAATGATAATAATAATATGGGCTGCGGAAAATAATGAATAAAAAAGAGAAGGGCTGCTGTGAGTGCAGGCATGTTTCAACCCAGTAATAACACAGCTGCCTCACAGCCAAAAAACAGACCGAAGTCTCAGTCTAGCTGGAGGGGGGCTGGGGTAATTCTGTATAACTCTGTAGGAGTTTAGATAAATGTGTGAATTTCTTGCTCTTCATATATGGACAGTGCCTTATGAGGGTATCAAACTTGCAGAACAGGTTTTGTAGGACAACTTTAAAGAAAGGTTTGATCAACTTCAAATGTTAACTCACTGTATAGCGCAATAAAGTTTATTAGTTATTATAACTTATTCCCCCAGAGAAAGTGCCTTTAACTCCAAAAAAAAAAAAAAAAAAATACACACAATAGTAATAAATAAACAAATAAAATAAAAAAATAAATAAAAAGATGCAAACTGCTGCATTAGGACTGGGCCATAGGCCTTATGGCCTAAAAAACTCCCCGATTTTTTCAATGAATACCTCTTAAGAATAATTTAAAAATCTCTGATTTTTTTCCTTAAAAAACAATCCATTTTACAATTTAAATCGATTTTTTTTTTTGGCCTCCCTACTTAAAAAATCAATATTCAAATGACAACGAAATTGTTCAAGACAGTTTTACTAATTCTTTATCATTTACCTCAGTCAAATTTATAACTGAGACAAGATGATTAATAAAAAGCAGTAACGTTATTAGCAGGCGAGACACTGCAGGTGAATAGGGTAAAAAAATTAACTAATAGTTATCACATTACTTACCAAGTTGATTGATTACATTGATAATTGCAAAAATTTTTTGTATTACAAGTTTTCTAAATGCTATAGTTTTAAATATGCAAATGGAGGCATTATTTAATGAAATATGCGCTTAATTTGCATAAATTTCTAGTACAAAAATCTGGAACACTGGATGAAGTCAGTTTCAAAATTATTGTTTAATTTTTTTGACATACTAGACAATGTTTTTACAGAAGGAATTCTGTGTATCTCTTTTGTCACTCCATAATTCAGAAAAAATACTTTGAACAGCTAGAAAAACTATATATTTTCACCATTTTGGGAATAAAATGCTAGGAGTATAATCAAGAAAATTATATAAGAACAAATCCCTCTAAAACTTTAGAATATAGACAGGAATAAATATGTAAAGTCTGGTAGGTGTAAGTGCCACTGAAGTGGAGATTTATGGCTCAGAGTTGGAGAAAAAACTCATTTTAAGAAATCGGCCTTTAAAAATATGTATTGTAATTGAAATATATTGACACAAATAGATAAAGTGCTATAAAAGAAACACTTAACACTGTGTTTTGATGTTTTCTTTCCATAAGTCTGAAAAAACACTTAAAGAAAAGCCAAAAAGCCTAAAATCTGTACATGAAAAAAACTCTGTTTTTGCCTCAGCCTCACCCCCTAACCCTAAAAATGAAAATTACCTTATTTATTTATTTATTTTTAATACTAGTCCATCATGCAATCATACAATTTCCCCTCTGCTTCCGCGCCGAAAGCATTTAATAATCAACTGGCCCGCTTAACTGATACCAGAAACACTGTTCGCACTCGGATAAAGTTGAAAATGTTATTTTCAATGCAGCCTATAAAATTAAATAAAAATAAATAAATAAATAAATAAATTACAGGACAGTTTCAAAGGGGATTAGGCTATTGTATGCAAACTTTTTTTCCTACCAAACGCCAAACTAATAAAATTGTCAGCATTAAAAGGTATAATTATGTTTTCTGCTGTGTAAATTTTGTTTGTGATGAAAAATAACAGCTTACATTTTCGGGTTATTTCATCTACAGATTCATGCATTTGTTACAGATTTCTCGCTCATTCAAAATCAGATACAGATGAAGTACCGTAAGATTACATTTTGTTTGAATGCATTATTGCTGGCTAGCTTATCATATGTGAATGTGCTGCATCTGTTTAAATCAATGCTTTTAACCCGAAATAATCAGTAAAAGGAAGACAACCTTGAGAACTAGCCTGTAACATCCTACCGACTATTGCCGCCATTAATCTCCGATCAGAAGATTATATGTATCAAGCCATAGCTAAATATGTTTATCATGTGAATTTCTGGCAATATGCAGTTATATTACGGGCTGCTGGCATGACTTTGTACTGGATGGAGCGGTGCTGGAGCGAGTGAAAACCACGACATTACAGAATATTGGCCACAAACCTGCATTTAAATCGGCTGCAATTTATTTATTTCATTTTTTTTTTTTTTTTTACTTAAATTATATGAAGCAAGTAAAAGAAGACTCCATTTTAAATCACTGAAGTTGTCCAATTAATGAAGCTCTTTTTTCATGGAGTGTGTAAGGATGACTGGCTTCGGTTGAGTATTTGAATCCATTTCTTGAGGAGAGATGTTTATTGTGGAGAAAACCACACACAAGGATAAGGCAGATAATGCGTGGTCAAATAACAAAGCAAGGTCAATATCACAGCAAGCAGTCCGTACAGCAAACAAATCCAAATCGTAATCCAACAAACAAGGTCAAGAACAGGCAAAGAACATACACGAGGCAATCAATGTGGCAATGAGAAAACGCTTGGTAGAGACAGGGGTTAGCTGGCAATACTTCGCAATCTGTTGTACTACTGAGCTGGATTTAAACAGGAAGCTACAGGAAGTGGAGGAAGAAGAAGAGCACAGTCAGTAATGAGGAGATGGCGCCCTCTGGCGGCTGGATGAATGGATGGTTGATGTTACATCGTGTGTACTATGTTGATTAATGACTTGAGTTTAATCATGAGGACGTTTTATAAATCAGTCCATTCTTTAGAGTTTCAATGATTTAGCTAAATCCTGCAGGTTTAATTCATTCGTTTCTTGTTTTAATTAGGCCTAAATAATGGGAGCGAAATTATACAGTGCCTCACGTTTTACTAAAATTAAGAAAATAATTTATAAAACACGCAAGCCTAGCTCACAATAGGCTACCACTCTTAATGCTCCCATGCAAAGTAAACCACAATTTCTTTTGAATAATATAACACATAATTCATATTATATAATTAATACTTCACACTATTTAAATCTGTCAAATCTAAAATATGGTGTAGAGAAAATATAAGCACAGGCTCATAGGCTTCACATTTATCTGCTTGAATTCGTTTTAAGAAACGCAAAATCTTCATAAGGACTAAACTTTCATCTGTGAATATTAAATATTTTAACTAGCCTGCAGTTTTCTTTCATTTTCCCCGACTGCAGTCAAATATGACAAAACGATGAGGCAAAGCTGACGTCTATTCGCGAAAATGTGCTTTGATGCGCTTGTTTGAAAACTTGTGATTAAAGCGCCACTCAGCGGTCAAAAGCTGCAAATGCACTTTGCAGACGCCGCGGCGGCGGTAGAACCAACGTTTTGGATGGGCACCTACTGTATGTCATCTATTTTGTATTCTGAATAAATGTTTGTACAGTGTCCCAACTTTTTTGGAATCGGG
>NC_056599.1:45831430-45871673 GCF_018340385.1 Cyprinus carpio
ATGTATTTCTGGGTCTTGAACAGATTCTTTCCATATATGCAGGGCCTTCAAATAGTTCACTCTTCTCTCACTGCTAGATTTAACACACACAGTCTTTAAATAATAATAGTAGAATAATGTCTTCTTATCTATAGGCATAATTATATGTATTATATTGAATTAAGATCACTGAAAATCTTCTACATAATCAATATGCCAAAATCCATGGTTACTACACTTTTACTACAATGAAACCATGGTTAATTTTCGTGAGGGATGACGCGAGGAACAATTTAACAGATTCACTCGTGTCATTTTTTACACTCGTGTTTGTCATTTCTGAAACTGCATACGTGTACATTTGGTCCTCTTAGATGACCAAAACTTCTTAAAATTGTGAATGGATTATGTAGAGAAACCAAGTAAAGGGCGCTTCCATTACAGCGCAGCTGATTTTGACAGTTGACTGGTAATGACTGAGATGGCTAATCTACGGAGAGCAGAGGTTTTCAAACTTTTTTTTTTTAGCCGAGCGCCTTTGAACTTAAATTATTTACTTAAAGTACCCCCTGATATTTTAAATAAATATTTCAATAATTTAATTGCACATTTTAAAGTTTCAGTTTATATAGCTATTGTTATTATTACACAAAAAAATATATTAAAAAATTCATATTCATTTAATTTACAATGTATTACTTTTTTTCCACAATATATTTTTTTTAATACAGGGTTTTCCAAAAAGAGAATTATTTTTATAAATTTAAGATTTTACATTTACATGACAATTGTATAAACCTGTAACATTCCTTTGCAAAATCTTTTTAATTTAATAAAAAAAAAAAAATTGTTAATTCGCTAATGGCATACACTCGTATACTGTGTACCAACCGAGCGGCTCTCTCTCGTGAAGCCAACAAGGAAGTGACTAAAACTGCAATTCATCGACTGGCCACTTGAGGCTGGCTGCAAAAGGGAGTCAATCCCATAGACTCCCCATGTTAAAATGCCCAAATTTACAGCAATAAAAAAACGGTTTACAGCCTGGTTCAAAAAATGATTTGGTCTATATAGCTAATTTTGCCCTTCATGATAACTGTGAGGGGGTGAATTTTTTTATAACTCATCCGTTTAAATTATATTAAGCCTTAAAGTTCTGCATAATTAAGGGTGCGGCCACTTGAGTGACAGGTGGATTGCCGCTGCTGACAATAAGGTCGAGCTAGGTGGACGTGGCTTCAGCAACTAGCTCCCGCCTTTTTGCCCATTTTCGATTAGTCGCGCGGTGACGAGCTGCCAAGATGGCGACGGCCCGCTCTGCACACTTTGAGCTTCAAAAACGCTGTTCAGGAGTCTACGGGTGACGTCACGGACACTACGTCCATGTTTTTATACAGTCTATGGTACCAACTCACAAACCCCCTGCAATTCTCTCATGAACCACCAGGGGTTCGAAAACCTCACTTTGGGAAACCCTGATGTAGAGAAACTGAGCAAACAGCACAGCTGATTTTGACAGTTGACTAGAAATTACTGATATAGCTTATCTAAAACCAGGAAGTACCGTGCAGAACCAGAAACTTGTATTTACTATATTTCCGATAGCATGTGAAGGCAGCATTAGTCTATTGAAATCTTCAAGCTTTTCAAACTGCTTCCAACTTTCTGGCTTCTCTCTGGCTTCTAAATCCAACATCAAAGTTTGTTTTGACAAACTTTTTTTTCTTCTTCTTCTAGTAACATTTGGAAATTTACAGCACATAGTTTACAGAAATTCACAACATTCAAAAAAATATAATAAGGTAGTTTGAATATATTAATATTGGGAAAAACTGTTTCACACATTGCTAATTATATTTAAATATATTTACATCTCATTTTAATTTAATAATTAAATAAATATATTTAAATACGGTAATATTACAATAAATGTAAAATCAATCTACTTTTGGTCTCTGTGATTGTTGACTCTGGGGTTATGATTGTTGTTCAGCTTCGACAGAACAACTATTTCACATTGGTTTAATATTCAACTTTTGTGTTTTAAACAGGTGTTTCATTCTCCTCCTGGAACCAAGAAATTCAGGTAATTGGAATCATATGTTGTCAGTTACATTATTAAATTTCATTATTTAAATAAGTATTATGTGTCTCATTCTGAGCATTCATTAATGTTTAAGTTTGCCATTCAGAACATGGAAAATCTAGACCCTGCTGTTGTTGATGCAATAAAGGAATCGGGCGAGTCCACTCTGGAAAAGGCTAAAGCAAAAGCTAAAACCAAATTTGACCAGTTTATTAATGTCTCACTTAACATCGCTGTGACTGGAAAGACAGGATCAGGAAAATCCTCCTTTGTAAATGCACTTAGAGGTCTAAAGAATGATGATGATGGAGCAGCACCTACTGGAGTCACAGAAACTACAATGGAGCCCACCATGTATGAACATCCTGAAATGCCAAATGTGAAGATCTGGGACCTGCCTGGAATAGGAAGCCCAAACTTCAAAGCAAAAAAATACCTGAAAGATGTCAATTTTAACACCTATGATTTCTTCATTATCCTTAACTCAGAGAGGTTCACAGAGAATGACATCATGCTAGCTAAAGAAATAAGAAAACAGAAGAAAAGCTTTTACTTTGTTCGTTCCAAGATTGACAATGACATGTCTTCAGAGAAAAAGAAAAAAGGATTTGATGAGCAGAAGGTTCTTTCCATAATAAGAGAGTATTGTCAGAAAAACCTGAAAGAACTGGGAGACCCAAAAGTTTTCTTGATATCGTCTTGTGATTTGGAGGAATATGATTTTGAATCACTTCAAAACACTCTCGAAGATGAGCTTCCAGAACACAAGAAGTATGCTCTTCTACAAGCCTGGCCAGTGTGTTCTGCTGCATCTCTTGAGAAGAAGATCAATATGTTTAAACGGATGACCTGGGCTGCATCTCTTGCCTCTGCTGCTGTAGCAGTTGTCCCTGTGCCAGGCCTATCAGCAGCATGTGATGCAGGCATCATTGTGCTTTTCCTCACAAGGTGCTACTATGCATTTGGGTTGGATGAAAGATCACTGACAAGGCTTTCAGAAAAAGTTAACAAGCCCCACCTGAAAGATCTGGCCAAATCTAAATTTGTTACTGCCATCCGAGAAAAAGCACTGACTAGATTGCAAGCATCTGCTGCACTCGCTGCCATTGCTACTGTTGAATATTTGTTGAGTCTCCTTCCAGGTGTAGGGAGTGTTGCTGCTGCAGGAATATCCTTCGCTACCACTCAGTACCTCTTGAGAGAAGGAGTAAATGATCTGGCAGATACGGCTCGAGTAATCAGAAAAGAAGCTGGGCTTGCTTCTGTTCATTGATCTATGTCCAATAGAGTATGTAAGCATTTTCTGCCTCGGAGTAAATCAGATGATGTTTATTAAGATTGTGTGCTGATACTGAGTTCAGCAACAAAAAAAAGTCTGCATAATATTAAAAGAATCTATGCTAATATCCAAGCAAACTATATACTGGAATATATAATCACTTTAATTTGTTACTGCACTTTTTAAATTTTATCCATTGCTATATTTTCTTGTTGATTTTATTGATTCTTTCAATCTCATTTACAATCATTTGTTTCATATATTATTAAAAATACTTTGAATTGGATTTTCTGTGGTAAATGCCAATAAAACGTAACTTTTAAATGTAACTTTTCATTTTCATTGATGAAATCTGGATTTGTTTGCAATATCACATATAACCATGTATAATGTCTCATACATAATAAAATACAAAAAGGCTTTTGTGTATCGGCTGTTTTGTGATAACTGTTTGTATACACAGTTTAACTATGCTCCCAATATTTAATATAAACTTACTACCCTCACCATACACTTCATAAATTCACTTCTTAAATATACTAAAATCTTGACTGATAAATTACTGATTGTACAAATATACTTACTACCCTCAACGTACACCTTACAAAGGGTTAGCCTCTTAGCCTTCACTTCACACAAAAATGAAAAGTAGCCTGTGATTTACTCACCCTCAAGGCATCCTAGTTGACAAGGTTTTTTTTTTTTTTTTGACAGATAGGCAGTAAAAATATATATATATATTGTAAAATACCTTTTTTGAAAAAGAAATGCATATATTTATATAGTGTGAAGTCTGATATTTGAGAAAATATAAAGGGTCAATTCTTTCACTTTTTTTCACATTTTTATTGAACTGTACCATAAATTTGTCCTATGGTATGACAAAGCAAAAAAAAAAAAAATCTCTTAGTAATACATAAATAGCATCCCAGCCGGCACATGACCGACCTCCAGTGTTGAAATATGGTTGCAATAATGACAGTTGTAGACACACAACTATTCGTTATAATTAACAAATAATATCTGATCCCCCCTCATCTAACCAAAGGGTCTATGGACCCTTACCCCGAAATTCAACTATCACCTCAAAAAAGGAAGATCAGGCCTCTGGTTCCATAGCAACCAAAGGCACACTATCTGATAATGGTAGTTCATAGCTCTAAGGAATGCGGCAAAGCAACTCTTAACTCAAGTCTCTTAAAAACAGACACATAACGCCCATAAAAAGGGACTCTTCTCTAATAAGTTCATAAGAAAACCTCTCTTTGTAGATTGTCTGTGGAATTTGACTGTTTTATGCATGCTTATGATAGAACCACTCGTTTGTATATTCTTACCTATGCTATGTGTAATCTTACTATGTTTATCATCTATGAATTCGTGTGTCGGATGATTTAAACGAGAGTGTATAGTATATGTTTATACATATGCAATATATTATTAATAACCTTTAGTAATTTTTGCATCACCCCCCCCCCCCCCCCCCCAACTCGCGTTTCATTTGCAAACTGCCATGCTCTCACACAAAGGGTTGTAAAACTCCCCAGTATTTCCAAACTCCCGCTTGGAATTTCAGCCTTTCTCATTGGACAAGCCCATCCTGAGAGGCGTGAACCGTCTCAGACTTTAAAAAGGCTCAGACACAGACACACCTACTCAACCCGCCCATTCCTTCCCATAAGAGTATGTGAGCTAGAACGCTTCTGCAACCCGCTCAGTCTGCGCCAGGCCTTGTGCCTTGACTTTCCATTTACCAAAGGTCCTAGAATCTCAGCTGATGTCTCTCTTAGATCTTTTTCACTTTCCACTGGGAAGAAACTCCCAATCACCATCAAGTCAGGACATCTTTGGAATTCATCACACTTCAAAACCGGAAGAAGGTGATCGCGACTCCTATACCACCGAACCTCCAAACCATCAAGACTTTGCATCCAGACACTCGTTCCAGGCCAAGGAAATGCAAGTATCGTACATTTAACTAAACGAAACAGGTTTCATATAAGCTATAGACCCCGTTATAAACGGTGCTGATGGTTTTACTCAGGTGGATAATTCTTTTCATAACTTCATTCTCTGGTTTTCCTGATGTATTCACCCGTCAAATCTCTTTTGCCCTTTCCCCGTATGAGTGATTGTATGTATGTTTGTTTGTTTGTTAGACTAGTTTGCGTTAGTGTTTAGTTAATAAAACACTAGTGCACAAATTCGCTGGACGAACAGATAAGTTGATGGCAATTTAATTCTGCTACAGTTACTACTGGCAGCTCATATACAAACCCGATTCCAAAAAAGTTGGGACACTATACAAATTGTGAATAAAAACAGAATGCAATGATGTGGAAGTTTCAAATTTCAATATTTTATTCAGAATACAACACAGATGACATATCAAATGTTTAAACTGAGAAAATGTAACATTTTAAGAGAAAAATAAGTTCATTTTAAATTTCATGGCATCAACACATCTCAAAAAAGTTGGGACAAGGCCATGTTTACCACTGTGTGCCATCCCCTCTTATTTTTATAACAGTCTGCAAACGTCTGGGGACTGAGGAGACAAGTTCCCTAATTCTTGTCTAATACAGGCTTCTAGTTGCTCAACTAGGTCTTCTTTGTCACATCTTCCTCTTTATGATGCACCAAATGTTTTCTATGGGTGAAAGATCTAGACTGCAGGCTGGCCATTTCAGTACCCGGATCCTTCTTCTACGCAGCCATGATGTTGTAATTGATGCAGTATGTGGTCTGGCGTTGTCATGTTGGAAAATGCAAGGTCTTCCCTGAAAGAGACTACGTCTGGATGGGAGCATATGTTGTTCTAGGACTTGGATATACCTTTCAGCATTGATGGTGCCTTTCCAGATGTGTAAGTTGCCCATGCCACATGCACTCATGCAACCCCATACCATCAGAGATGCAGGCTTCTGAACTGAGCGCTGATAACAACTTGGGTTGTCCTTGTCCTCTTTAGTCCGGATGACATGGCGTCCCAGTTTTTCCAAAAAGAACTTCAAATTTTGATTCGTCTGACCACAGAACAGTTTTCCACTTTGCCACAGTCCATTTTAAATGAGCCTTGGCCCAGAGAAAACGCCTGCGCTTCTTGATCATGTTTAGATGTGGCTTCTTTTTTGACCTATAGAGTTTTAGCCGTCAACGGCGAATGGCACGGTGGATTGTGTTCACCGACAATGTTTTCTGGAAGTATTCCTGAGCCCATGTTGTGATTTCCATTACAGTAGCATTCCTGTATGTGATGCAGTGCCGTCTAAGGGCCTGAAGATCACGGGCATCCAGTATGGTTTTCTGGCCTTGACCCTTACGCACAGAGACTGTTCCAGATTCTCTGAATCTTTGGATGATATTATGCACTGTAGATGATGATAACTTCAAACTATTTGCAATTTTTCTCTGAGAAACTCCTTTCTGATATTGCTCCACTATTTTTCACCGCAGAATGGGGGGAATTGGTGATCCTCTGCCCCTCTTGACTTCTGAGAGACACTGCCACTCTGAGAGGCTCTTTTTATATGTAATCATGTTGCCAATTGACCTAATAGGTTGCAAATTGGTTCCTCCAGCTGTTCCTTATATGTACATTTAACTTTTCCGGCCTCTTATTGCTACCTGTCCTAACTTTTTTGGAATGTGTAGCTCTCATGAAATCCAAAATGAGCCAATATCTGGCATGACATTTCAAAATATCTCACTTTCAACATTTGATATGTTATCTATATTCTATTGTGAATAAAATATAAGTTTATGAGATTTGAAAATTATTCCATTCCTTTTTACTCACAATTTTTACAGTGACCCAACTTTTTTGGAATCGGGTTTGTAAATAATTATAATTAATCATAATTAATTGTAATTATTTATATACATTTCCCTTTGGACCTTAAATTTACTACACAGTTGTTGCCGAAAACAACATTGAAAAAATGTTAGTTCACCCAAAGAAGGGTTAGTTCACCCAAAGATGGAAAGTAGCCCATAAATTACTCACCCACAAAGCATCCTAGGTTTATATGACTTTCTTCTTTCAGACGAATCCAGTCAGAGTTATATTAAAAATCGGCTTTGATCTTTCACGCTGTTTAATGCCACTCAGCGGGTGTTGCATGCATCAGTCCAAAAGAAGTCAAATAAAAAGCGCCCATCCGTAAAAAATCCGTCGGAACAAAGCCCTCCTGTAGCGAATCGATGTGTTTTTGTAAGAAAAATATCCATATTCAAAACGTAATAATCACTTTAATCTAGCTTGCGCTCACTGTTGTACATGGAAGCAGTTCGGGTGGATGAAGTATGGAGGTCAGCGCTGCGCATGGGCAGCTCAGAAGTGACAAATGCGGAAGCGCAGGGGAGAGATCAAAATAAAACAACAGTCACTAATTAGAAGTACAAAACTACGATTTGTAAAGAAGAATGTTGGAGGATTCAATATAAGCCAAGAGGAGACTGGTTTTCCTTTGCTCCTGTTAACAAGTTTGGGATTATTTTCATCTATTTTATACAGCATGTTTCCAAAATAAAACTGCTGTTTTACAATTTTGAGCATGTGGTAGTTTATTGAAGTTGATTGTATAGCTATTGCTGCCCGTCATTTGATTTTTAACCTTTATGTATGTACAATAGGTGGACAACCAGAATGGCAGGGCCGCGGCATTAACTGCAAGTCAGTCACATGTTAAAATCATTCGCGAAACTGCCACCAGGTGGCGCAAAGGGATGGATTGCAAACTGACTAATTTTAAAAAGTTGGTTTGTAAACGGAAATGAAAGGACGAAGTGAAACAACAATAACATTATAAAATAACATTGTAACATCCTTAAAAACCATTAGAAAATTTACAGTGAATTAATTTCAATACGTGGGATAGTCTTAGGCTACAGTCTACGCATTAAAAATTAAAAAGAAAAGACCTTTACACAAAGGCTCTTATGCATGCTATTGTTATTTAACAGTCATTACATATATAGGCCTATATACATATACACACACACACACACACACACACACACAGATTAAAAGCTAAATGTTTTCATTTCGGTTCATTCTTGGTAAAAAATAAATAAAAAAATCCTTCAGGTTCCATATGCAGAGCGTAATGAGAACGGTCCAGCATTTAGAAATAATTCTAATTAACTCTGCTATCATTCTTGATTTTTCAAACTGCTAACACTTTTCAGTTTTGAATTATGCCTTTACTGGTGACCAAAAATTGAGTATTATCTGTTTCAGCTGTTTGATCGTGCTGGTGCCTCACGTGCACATATTCATTAGAAACAGTGCAGCCATTCACCGTGCCATTCGGCGTGAGCAGCAGTCCACTTTGGCATATTTTGCGCACTCTGGCGCAGAACCTGCCTCCCGTGTTGCTCAGCTGTGGAGAATATAAAAATGTTTGATATAAAGGTTGCTGTCCCATTTTATACAGGAATTGTTTATTTTAAAAACAATCAAATTTTATTGTTAGTTTCATGGTAACACGCAATCAAGGTCTTCGGATACTATACAAGATACAAGTTCATTTAGGCGATTTAACATACAGTGTGACATTTTTATATACTCCTTGAGATTTTAAAGTCAGTTTATTCAAGTTGAATCACTTAAAGAGAGTGCAGGTTGCTTCTGGTGTTTGGATTTGTACTTCAATATAATGAG
Source organism: Cyprinus carpio (assembly GCF_018340385.1). NCBI lineage: Eukaryota > Metazoa > Chordata > Actinopteri > Cypriniformes > Cyprinidae > Cyprinus > Cyprinus carpio. Next base: position 45,840,440 of record NC_056599.1, read on the forward strand.
GTCCAAGTTTAAGAATAGCCTTTTTTTTACTTTCTATTTAACAGCATTAACTTACAATGAAATACGTCTTCCTTCAGGTAGATCGAATGTTTTTCTGCCTTGCTAAATGTTCGGCTCATGATGAATAAGTTGCATTCACCCAAACTGATTTGGTAGAATCAAAACGCTGACGGTGAAGCTGGGTGCAGTTAGCGCGAATCGCGCTCGCTGTGAGACGGGAGCAGCTGGCAGAGGATTCCACTTGGTCTTAAAGCCTTCCTCAAAAGTCTACGTTCACAAATAACAATGATTTTCGCAAAAAGAATGATTAATTATCAATTGAGAATTTGTAATTATTATGGTCTGGTGAAAATAATAATATGGGCTGCGAGAAAATAATGAATAAAAAGAGTAGGGTGAAGTCAGCTAAAATGGGCCACGTTTTGGAAAATGACTTATAATAACTAAATATAAAAATTTTAAGAGATATGATGCTACAACCTTATTTGGCCGATTTTACCTGATAGCCCATATTAGCTGACTTCACCCTGTTTTTTTTTTCTTTCTCAGGAGAGATGAGGTGCCTCTGAGAGAGAAAAAGAAACTGGCGAAAGAGACACGCATCTGCCAAATAGACAAAAAATTTTGTTCCTAATGTATTTGTTGCTTTGTAGCTACTATTTTCAGTTTTGCACTGTTCTAATTGTTCGCAGCAATGCTGCAGTCGTTTTGGCAATTCAAATGTAAAAATATATTGCAGTAATAAGAAACTGTCCCAGGACATTATGTAGACCTAATTATTTTTAGTTTCATTGCTGATATGATATGATATATGATATGATATTCGCAGTCAAAACCTGGGGCCGGATTCACGAAAATCTTCTCAGAATTTATTCAAAGAATAAAGATTTTTCTAGTTACTAGTCGTTCATTTAAGTCATTATTCAACTAATCGCACGTTTATATTAAATTAACATCTATAATCCATAATGAGCATATATTCCGCACTCAAGCACATGCATTAAGTTTGCCACAAAGCACAGGCAGAAGTAGCCTAATAATTGTGAAAAAGAAAATTTTAATTATTTATTAATAAACCAATGTTTTCTTGTCAGTTGTAAGATGAAATTCACAGTGTTGACTCTCATCTCCACAGTACTGTACACGCCTTTAAAGAGAAATGCAACCTTCACAGATTACATAATGCTTTCATTTTGAATTCGTTTAAAAGTAGACATTTCAAGCTTCTGTATATATATTTCTCATAAATGTGAGACACCCCAATTTTAAGTTATTTCATTATCAGGAAAAAAATTCAAGTGATCGAGAGGGCGCCTCCCTGTCATGCATGCGTATTAATCATTTTCGCACAAACACTTGAATATGAATAATAATAGAGCAGATTTCTTTTCTTTTCCTGTTTGTTGCTGCCGTACGCCTCGAGTTTGAGCTCCGTCACGTTAATTCTTTATCGTCTATTTTTTAATCCTGAAATCTATTTTATACACCATCATTTTCGTTTCTATAACGTGTGAATATATCCTCTATCATATTCTACAACAAAAACAATCAAAGCGCCTTATCACAAGTTTTACATTTATGCATTTAGCAGACACTTTAATCCAAGCATAAAAAAAACAAATCCATACCTAAAACAACTAACTAACATGCACTCCCAACACAATGCTCTACCACACTTTTGCACTGCTAACACAATGCTCTACCACTGAGCCACAGGAACACAGGAATTTAATTTTGATTTCCCGAGTCCACTAGTAGCTTATAGCCCATTAGCATCGCCAGCGTAGTTGCCGCTAAACCCGAGTGCATTGCTAATACTTTATTCACACACATTACCATTGCTTTACTCACTGTTACTTACTTTAATGGCGGATGTATGTCTACCTTTGAGTGCAGATGACGACACGTTTGAGCTGCATTCGGTGCAGCTCGAGCTGGAGGCCATGGTAAAACAGATTCGGGTCCTGGAGCAGAGGCAGGCCCAGCTGAGAGAGCGGAGAGCCGCGCCGGAAACCTCACGGGCTGACGCTCACAAATCCGTGGTAAGTATACAGTGCGCTGCTAACAGTCCCACCACCTCCACCCCGTGTGTTTCTCTGCACCCAGGATGCAATCTTCCCAGATGTCCTTCACTCCGGTGCCAGGACACCACGGACCCTGGGTGCATCCGCAGCGGAGGACGCGAGCCAGGCCCCAGGTGATGACCTCTCCCCTCCAGTCTTCGAGATCTCCACACGGAACCGCTTTGCTCCCCTCTGCGGACGGAACACAACACTGTGATCATCGGAGACGCCATCGTCCAACACGTCCGTGCTACGTTAGCTGAAGGTAAAGTGCACACTCACTGTTTCCCTGGTGCTCGTGTTCTCGATGTTTCTGCGCAGATACCCGCGATCCTGAAGGCCGACGAGAGCCCCAGAGTGGTCGTGCTTCACACCAGGGTTAACGACACCACGCAGCGGCAGACGGAGACGCTGAAGAGGGACTTCAGGAGCCTGATCGAGACGGTTCGCAGCACGACGCCCGCGGCGACGATCATCGTGTCACGACCACTGCCCACCTATCGACGAGGACACGAAAGGTTCAGTAGACTTTTTGCTCTAAATGAATGGTTATTGTCATGGTGTAAAGAACAGAAACTGCTCTTTGTTAATAATTGGAATCCTTTTCAGGGAGCGTCCTAGGCTTTTTCGCGCTGATGGCCTGCACCCCAGCAGAGTCAGAGTGGAACTTCTCTCGGACAACATCTCCAGGACACTACACTCCATATTACTAGTAAGCCAATTCTCAAATAACTGCAATGATGGCTTTTGTTCTACCCGCTTAAATGTTAGAAGTACTTGCGCTGTCCAATCTACTAAGATTAGTGAGGTCAAAATATAAATTTAATGTAGGATCTAGAAAAAAACGTATTGTGATTAAACCAGAAAAACTTTAAATAAATGAAAAAAAACAATTTCTAAAGTTTGGGCTCATAAACATTAGATCACTCACACCCAAAGCAGTTATTGTAAATGAAATGATCAAAGATGATAGTTTTGATGTACTCTGCTTGACTGAAACCTGACTAAAACCAAATGATTATATTGGTCTAAATGAGTCTACTCCACCAAACTACTGTTATAAGCATGAGCCCCATCAGACTGGTCGTGGGGGAGGTGTTGCAACAATATATAGTGATATTCTCAGTGTTACCCAGAAAACAGGATACAGGTTTAAACCATTTGAAATACTTCTGCTTAATGTTACACTGTCAGATATGCAAAAGAAATCTATTGTATCTCTTTCTCTGGCTACTGTGTATAGACCACCAGGGCCGTATACAGAATTCCTAAAAGAATTTGGAGATTTCCTCTCAGACCTGTTGGTTACTGCTGATAAAGCACAAATTTTCGGAGATTTTAACATTCATATTGATAATACAAATGATGCATTAGGACTTGCGTTTACTGACAAAACCCGATTTGGAGGTAAAGCAAAATGTCACCGGGCCCACTCATCGTTTTAATCATATATATATATATATATATATATATATATATATATAAATATATATATATATCGATATTACTGATATAGATATCGTACCTTAAAGAGATGATGTTACTGACTATTTCCTTGTATCGTGCATTCTGCGTATTGATGATAATAACTATATGGCTCCGCGTTATCATCCGGGCAGAACTATTGTTCCAGCCACCAAAGACAGATTCACAAATAACCTGCCTGATTTATCTCAACTGCTCTGTGTACCCATAAATACACATGAACTAGACGAAATGACTGGCAACATGGGCACTATCTTCTCTTATACATTAGAAGCTGTTGTCCCCATCAAACTGAAAAAGGTTAGAGAAAAACGTACTGTGCCATCGTACGACAGTAATACCCACTCTCTCAAGAAATAAACTCGTAGTCTTGAGCACAAATGGAGAAAAACTAACTTGGAAGTTTTTAGAATTGCATGGAAAAACAGTATGTCCAGCTATTCACCTTATTTTGCATGGGCAACAAAGGTGCCGCCATTGCGTTCATTTTGTCATCTTACTTCCGGCTAAGGGGCCTGACGTACCTAAGCTAGTGGCTAGATAACAGAACGCAAATATGTCAAGTATTATATGCTCAGTTAGGGGCTGCATAACAATTGTAAAAAAAAAACAAAAAAACAATTGCACCAACGATGTTACCAACACAATGTGAACTGGTCGGAGTGTCGTGTTGCACTTTACAATTGACACCCACCACCTAAAGAAGAGGAGCACCTGAAGCAACGGCTGAAGGCGCTGAATTTGAAGCGCCCACCCAAGCGCCCTTATGTGTGTTCGTACCATTTCATGGACGGGAAGCCGACTGACGAACACCCTTACCCCGAGAAATGCCTCGGTTACAATGTTCCCGTAAAGAATTCATGCCGGGTGCTAAAAAAAGGTTGTCAAATTCGGGTAAGCTAACCTTAACTTAACTAGCTATGTGCTTGTTCATCTAATGTTAGATTTATGAAGTCCGTTCTATGAATACATTTAAGATCAGTAACGAGCAGTTAACGAAGTACAACGAATTTTCCATGATTACCATTGTCCACCTATTTATTTCATATTTATGGTAGTACAAGATATTATGGTACATTACAATAGCTCACATCATTCGTGTAAATTACAGAGATTGCAGGTGATAGCAGGCCAGCTAGCTACATTTCTCATTCAGATAGTGACCTACGTTTTAACACTACAGTTAGAGTGTGTATACAGTTTTGTTTTTAATGCATCTCTCTCACACACACACACACACACACACACACTGTTCTAAGTATGGGTCCCATCATATATTAATTCACATGATGTATTTTAAGTACTAATGTAAAAATGTTTAATTATTTCCACAGATGTATCGATGACCACCAGTGATGCAGTTGACAACTGTGAGGGTGATCAGATCCATATGCCCCGATCTTGCTGAAAGCCACCAGAAGTTACCTGCTGTAATAGTTATTTTTATGAACCTTTACAATGTCACCTGACATTACCTGCTGTGCATAGTTTTTTTTTTTTTTTTTATCTTAATTTGTTTTTTTTTTTTATCTTTAATCTCTGATTTGAAGGAATAAGTCATGTCAAGTTTGCGAGTTAATTCCATCTTGGTTTATTACATATGGAAATTAAACGGTGAAATTTTACAGGATGGTCAGTAGAAGTTGTCTCTTGCTTCCTGAAAACAACAAACACTGATCAACAAATCACAAAATTTTTTATACAACTTATAATAAATTATACACTTTCTAAAACACAAGTCAAAGTCTGTCTCTTGTTTAACGCAACTGATTTAAAACAACTTATTTAAAATAGTTCCAGTCTTCACCCACACCCTCTACATCCCACACCAATTATCTAATATCCTATCCTTAACTCTAATTATTCTCATTTCTGCATATTTACAAAGCTGCAAGTATCTTGTGGAAAGCAGCAGGTGGCCTGCCTGAAACTCATCTGACACAAGGAAGCATATACTTAAAATAAAAGGTTTTTAGTCTAGCTACAGTTTTGGCACAGAATTGCTCATTGTATGGGACATGAAGCAGAACTTGCTGTGATGGAACCCAGATGAGCAGCTTACAGGCCCTCAGCCCTGTACAGAACATGGCAAACTTAAAAGAAATTTCAAAGCTTTCACAGTTGTCTTATTTCAGAATCATTCATTATTATTACACTTGATGGTTACCTAACATTACCTTATTCATCGATTAGACTTAATGTTACACTTAATGTACACCTACCAAATCTTACATTTACCTTACATTTTGCATATACACTGTGCAGAATTACTAGGCGAGTTGATTTTCTGATCATATTTTTTTTCCAAGTATATTTTACCAATTCCAAACCACATCAATCTTAATTATTATTAATTTTGTATTTAATCTTTTATAAGTGATATATAATATATATCACTTATCTTTTATATAATGATATATAATCTTTTTTTGGCTCATTTTATCTGTAAAAGAAAATCTGCCTAATAATAATGCACACCTGAATATAAGGTGTTTTTCACTTCCAAGGTTCAGCCTCCTGCTTTTCTAATGTGTAATTTATAAATGTTCACTCACCTTACTCCACTGTACAATTAAGAGATTAGACAAAATACTTAGTCTGATGATGGTCATCAGGTCAGCAGCTGAGTACGTCACAAACACGTTAATATACTTTTATACATTTATAACATACTTAGTGTATGTTAACAACACAATCGCTGCAAGATATTATCATGAATAATAAATAATGATGTGTGTGATAGTCTTAGCTTCCATAATATCGAGACTGCGTGGCTACATAACCTTCCAAAGCAGCGATGCACGAACATCCAGTAGCCTCCACCGACCCCTGCTTACTGACCAGCACCACACCGAGCGGTTTGGACTGCTCCACTGGCTCGGTGCACCTTTGCTTTTAAAAGACGAAATCACCCTCGCTGTGGAACAGTACACGACCCACTTGCCCACTATGGGAATAATGGTAGGTACTTTTATCATTTTTCGTTGCTGCTCCATCAACTCCTTCTGACAGGATGAAGTAGTTAAATATATAGGTTACCTCTGGCCACTTCTTCATATCGTCTACCCATGCTAACAGTGACGATGGATGGGACAATTTGAGACCATCTGATAGTCTTAGGAAGTTTTCATCGTGCTCCCAATTTATTACATTTACGGTATTAATGTTCTTTGTCATTTCGCCACAGTTATAGCTATAACTGTGGCGAAATGACAATCTTACAACTACTGAACTAGTTACCGGATGTGCCATATCAGTTTAGCGGAAGTCAGATGACAAAATGCGGAAAAGCGAAGTATTAAAAGTGGGCAGGGCAGAATAAGGTGAATAGACAGGCTCTAAAAACTGCCAGGGCCGAGCATATCCACAAACTCATAGAAAATAACCAAAACAATCCAAGGTTTTTATTTAGCACAGTGGCTAGATTAACGAATAGCAGACGCCACCTGATCTAAATATTCCTTCACAGTTAAATATTAATGACTTTATGAATTTCTTCACTGATAAAATAGATAACAAATGTAGATTCTACAGCGTCTAATACTTCAGTTTTATCCATCGCACCCAAAGATAAACTGCAGTGTTTTACAACTATAGGACAGGAAAAGCTAAATAAACTTATCACTGCATCTAAACCAGCAACGTTTATTAGATCCTGTACCCACTAAATTACTGAAAGAGTTGTTACCTGTAGCTGAAGAACAGCTTCTCAATATTATTAACTTGTCGTTATCTTTAGGTCACGTCCCAAAACCATTCAAGCTGGCGGTTATTAAGCCTCTTATTAAGAAACCACAATTAGATCCTTGTGAACTGGCAAATTACAGACCCATTTCAAATCTTCCATTTATGTCTAAAATTTAAGAAAAAGTTGTGTCTGCGAAAATAATTTTCTCATATTAAATTCAGATAAGACAGAGATATTACTTACTGGACCAAAAAACATTACACAGAATCTCGTAGATTACAATTTGCAACTAGACGGATGTACTGTTATTTCCACTACAGTCAAAAATCTGGGTGTTATATTAGACAGTAACTTGTCTTTTGAAAATCATATTTCCCATGTTACAAAAACAGCATTCTTCCATCTTAGAAACATTGCCAAGCTACAAAACACGTTACTTGTTCCTGATGCAGAAAAGCTAGTTCATGCGTTCATGACCTCTAGACTGGACTATTGTAATGCACTTCTAGCTGGTTGTCCTGCATCTTCCATAAACAAGCTACAGGTAATCCAAAATGCAGCGGCTAGACTCCTTACCAGGTCAAGAAAATATGATCATATTACCCCAATTTTACAGTCTCTGCACTGGCTACCTATTAAGTTCCGTATCAGTTGCAAAATATTTATTACTTACTTATAAGGCCCTTAATGGTTTAGCTCCTGTGTACCTAACTAGTTTTCTACCACGCTACAATCCATCGCACTCCCTAAGGTCACAAAAGCTGTGTCACAAAAGACTTCTGGTAGAACCTAGGATAGCAAAGTCCACTAAAGGAGGTAGAGCTTTTTCGCATTTGGCTCCCAAACTCTGGAATAGCCTTCCTGATAATGTTCGGGGTTCAGACACACGAGTAGTTGATAATCGCCAGCAAACGTCATAATTGATTGATGAGTTTGACCTTTGACATATTAATTATGTCCAGATGTGCACTTTGCCCTATTAATTATGTACATATGCGGATCCCGGTGTGTGTGAAATCCATCCGTCATCCTTTGAGCTCCGCGGGGTGAAATGTGTTGTTTGTTCAGTGACCAAGTGATGAATGAGATCCCTGAAGAATGTGTTTGTAGATCTTATACACATTCTCATATTCAGACTCATCTGCGGACGCGTCTGTATGTGTGTAAGAATAAGAATAAACAGAATAAACTATTTTAACAGATCGTGAGATTGTGTGTGTGTGTGTGTGTTTGCATTTAATATGACTGCGATATAAAAAAGATTCTCAACATATTAATAAACTGAGAATAAATCAAAAATATTAACTCCACATACATTATCACTCCCAACTCGTCACATATGGACTGTTGATGAAGAATAAACAGAATAAATAATTTTAACAGATCGTGTGTCTGTGTGTGTGTGTGTGTGTGTGTATCTAATTCCGTCTCAAACGTGGTTCAAAACTTTTTAATTTTTTAGCTAAAAAAAAAAGAAATTAAAAATGTTTATTCAGTAGCATGCGAGAGACAGACCTTTTGTTGCGCAGCGCAAACTATTTCCTTTAAGATGTTTATGTAAACACTTTGCTAGTCTATCAGTGTTTGTGTGTGTGTTTGTGTGGGTCTGGGTCTGTGTTTGCATTTAATCTGACGTCAGTATGAAAATAATTTAAACAAAAAATGCATCACGAGTAATAATGAAATTCGGGGTGCGTCAATAATCTGAGAAAACACGTCTTAAACTTTAAAACAGTATTGCTCTGTATCTCACTGTCAGCATTTCTCACACTAAGCTGCAGGGGTTCTGAATCGGCAGGGGGTGCCGCTGAAAACGGATATGCCCCTAGTTAAAATGTTTATTCAACTGGATGTCGAGAGACAGGCCTTTTGCTGCACAGCGTGAACTAATGGCTTTAAGATGTTTATGTAAACACTTAACTGATCTATCCGTGACGATGAAAAATATTGTCTTCTGTCAAGGTTATGTTGGGCATTCTTAAACTATTTTCACATGACCCTGGGCACTGTTTCAAAAAAGCCTATGAAAGCACAACATGTTTTCACATATGGTATAGAGACAAGCATGAATATTTCTCATTAGTCATGCTACTATATTTCTCTGATAGTTTCTTTGTAGTTAGTTAAAATGATGCCGGTTAATAATCAAATTTGAGACTTTTATACTATATGTTTAAGGCAATATCGCTGTTTAGTCCAGGAAAATGTTTCTATCATAAAAACAAATTAGGACCTGTCATATGGCTTCTTTTGGCAGACAAAGGGAACCGCCGCTGATGTTTTCACAACTGCAGAGCGAGGTGCTATACCATAGAGCTCGGATGCCATCTGGTGGTTATTTTATAAAATTACATCCTTCATGAGAATCGGGATATTCGTGGTTTGAAGTATAATATTCAATATGAAAACAAATATTTTGTTGATTATTCTCGCTACCTTTAATGTGTTATTTTATCCTTAAAATCTAAAAGTTTATCAAACCATTATTTATAAAAGAAGAAGTGTATGACCGAGTCTGAAGGACGGCCTCCTAGGTGCGATAAAACTAGACACGCCCCACCGGGTCATTTAAAAAAAGTTGCGTGGGGTCTTTGATCATTCATATCCTGTTCGTGGATGTTTTTCTGTGAACAATATGGAACGCCAAGGTAAGCTGAATTATATATTTAAAAAACAGCAATACTATGCTTTTAATTTCCGGTGATTAGCCGTTTTTCAATTGCTCTCTATTTTAATAGATTTAATCTTATAGGATACACGCTTTTAGCCAGATAAATAAGTGTAAGTGTCATGGTCTTGTCATGATCCTGTCTCTATCTCTCTCTTTTTCTCTCTCTGTCTCCCCCTGCTGGTTTCTCCCCTCCTGTCTCCCCCGCTCTTCGCTTCTGTGTCACAGCTGACTTACACTTCTCATTAAGATAATTTCCCCTCCACCTGCTTCTCATATTGCCTTGTTATCTGGGCTACTTCTACCCTCTCGTTCTCGTGTCTCTTTGTCAGATTGTTATCTCCTAATGAAGCTGTTGCCGTCTGCACAAGAAATTAGTCTTGTCCTGTCCTATCCTGTCTAGTCGGGGTTAGGTTAGTCTTCTGCTATCACCGCCCGTTCGTCTCTGTGCTCACCCCTTTGCACCCCACAGAACCTTACCTGCTGTCCAACGCCGCGGCCTCCCCGCTTTGCGAGCTCCGATCCCCGAATCTCCCCTGAGCCCGGTCAAGCCTCCGCCTCGCCAGCCTGCTGGTTGTTCCAGCCACAGAGGTCTCCTGTGTTACTTATACCCAGCCTGCGGGTCTGCCTTGGTTTTCACCCTTTGTACTCCGTATTTGGATTTTCCTGTGGCTTTCCTTTGTTTGATTAAAGACTGTCAATTTTGCCCTCGCATTTGAGTCCTCTCCCTTCAATACCCATCACAGAACAATCTGACCAATATGATGGACTCAGCGAGTGGCAGCCCGTTCCAGACCGCCGTTGAGCACCAGGGCGTCCTCCTCGGGAAGCATGAGGAGGACATCTCCGCTACCCGACACGCCGTCGGTTCTTTGGCCGCCCAGATGTCCGAGCTGTCCAGCCAGGTTCACAACCTCCGTCTCCAGCCGTCCGCCTCTCAGTGTCCCCTGTTCAGACGGAGCCTCGGGATAAATAATCCTCCGGCCTATTCGGGTGAGCCAACACACAGTGCCGCGCCCTTCCTTACTCAGTGCGAGGTGGTCTTCTCGCTCCAGCCCTCCACATATGCTAAGGAGAGAGCCAAGGTTGCTTTTGTTCTTTCACTCCTCCACGGGCGAGCTCGCGAGTGGGGAACGGCCAACTGGGAGACTGAGGCGGAGTGCATCTCAAGCTTTGAGCGTTTTTAAAGAAGAGATGATCCGGGTCTTCGACCCGCTCCGCCTATGGAGAGGAGGCTTCCCGTCGGCTTTCCACACACTTCGGCAGGGGAGATGATCCGTGCCGGATTTTTCCATTGAATTCCGGACCCTCGCTACCACCACCTGCGGGTGGAACCAACCCACCCTGACCGCTCGCTCTTCCTGGAGGGCTTGTCTCCTGAGGTGCGGGACGAGGTCCTCGTCCGTGAGATCCCTACCCGGCTCGACGATCTTATCGACCTGGCCATCCTTGTGGAGAGACGGTTTGACCAACGCCGTCGTGCTCATCGCCTGGAGGAGAGTCTTTTCTCGTCGCCTCGTGTCAGCCCCTCCCACTCTGAACCTGAACCTATGCAGCTGGGTGGCCTGCGTATCTCTTCTAAGGAGCGTCAGAGGAGGATTCAGAACCGCCTCTGTATGTACTGTGCTAGTGCCTCTCACTTTGTGTCTTCCTGTCCGGTAAAAAGCCAACGCTCGCCAGTAGGAGGAGGGTTACTGGCGCGCGCTACCACTAACACTATCCCTTCCACTTCCTGCACGACACTTCCAGCGCATCTCCAGTGGGCGGGGTCGTCAGCCTCCTGTGCGGCCTTGATCGATTCTGGGGCCGAGGGAAACTTTGTGGATGAGAAGTGGGCGCTCCAACAAGGTATTCCGCTCACACCGCTAAGAGACTCCACCCTTTTATTTGCCCTTGATGGCAGCGCCCTACCTAGGGTACAGAAACAGACGATCTCATTAACTCTGACCATCTCTGGCAACCATAAAGAGACAATTTCCTTTTTTATTTTTCAGTCTCCTTTTACTCCTTTAGTACTGGGGCACCCTTGGTTAGAACTTCACAATCCACACATTGACTGGGCTAAGGGGTCTGTTTTGTCCTGGAAGTTGTCATGTCATGTTAAGTGTTTAGCCTCGGCTGTTCCCCCCGTGTCTTCTGTTTCTGTGTTGAAGGAGGAGACGGGAGATCTGACTGGGGTACCGGAGGAGTATCACGATTTGCGGGGGGTTTTCAGCCGTTCTCGAGCCATGTCTCTTCCGCCCCATCGCCCGTATGACTGCGCTATTGATCTCCGCCCGGGGACCACGCCCCCTCGGGGTAGGCTCTACTCCCTTTCCGCTCCCGAACGGCAGGCTTTAGAGAATTATTTATCTGAGTCCCTCAGTGCCGGGCACAATCGTCCCTTCCTCGTCGCCTGCCGGCGCCGGATTCTTTTTTGTTAAGAAGAGAGACGGCTCTCTTTGCGCCCATGCATAGATTATCGGGGGCTGAACGACATCACTGTTAAGAATCGTTACCCACTGCCGCTGATGTCCTCAGCCTTTGATATCCTGCAGGGGGCAAAAGTCTTTACCAAGCTCGACCTACGCAACACTTACCATCTCGTACGCATTCGGGAGGGGGACGAGTGGAAGACCGCCTTTAACACGCCCCCTCGGCCACTTCGAGTATAGAGTCCTTCCCTTCGGATTGGTTAACGCCCCCGCCGTCTTTCAAGCTCTGATCAATGACGTCCTTCGGGATATGCTCAATTTATTCGTTTTTGTCTATCTCGATGACATTTTGATTTTTTTCGCCCTCTCTCCAGATTCATGTGCAGCACGTTCGCCGCGTTCTCCAACGATTGCTCGAGAATCGACTCTTTGTTAAGGCCGAGAAGTGCTCCTTTCATGCTTCGTCTATAACGTTTCTAGGCTCCGTTATCTCAGCAGAGGGGATAAGTATGGACCCTGCCAAGGTCCAGGCCGTGCTCGATTGGCCCGTCCCTGATTCTCGTGTCTCGCTACAGCGCTTTCTCGGTTTTGTTTGCTAATTTCTATCGCCGCTTTATACGCAACTTTAGCCAGGTGGCCGCGCCACTCACCGCCCTCACTTCGGTTAAGTCTCGTTTCGGTTGGTCCGGTCCTGCGCAGGAGGCGTTTGACCGGCTAAAGACCCTTTTTACGTCCGCACCCCATCCTCCTCACTCCAGATAGCTCAAGACAGTTTATCGTTGAGGTCGACGCCTCCGAGGTAGGGGTGGGAGCCGTTCTTTCCCAGCGGTCAGCGTCGGATAATAAGATACACCCCTGCGCGTACTTCTCACACCGCCTTTCCCCCGCGGGAATCGTGAGCTCCTCGCCATCCGCTTGGCATTGGGTGAGTGGCGGCAGTGGTTAAAGGGTTCCTCTGTCCCCTTTCATCGTTTTGACTGATCATCGCAATTTAGAATACATTCGCTCCGCCAAGAGATTGAACTCGCGTCAGGCTCGTTGGGCCCTTTTCTTTACGCGTTTTGATTTTGTCATTTCATACCGTCCGGGCTCTAAGAACGGTAAGCCGGACGCGTTGTCTTGACTTTTTCGACCCCTCGATCGACCGCACCCCCCAAGAGGCGATTATTCCTCCCGGTCGGGTGGTGGGGGCTACGGCCTGGGGAATCGAGAAACAGGTTAAGCGCGCACTCTCTCACGTCGCTACTCCCCGGTAACTGCCCTAGGGGCAGCCTCTTTGTCCCGGTTCCCACACGATTGGCAGTTCTACAATGGGCTCATTCCTCTAGACTAGCGGTTCATCCCGGTGTTCGAGGTACTATCGCATTTATCCGCCAGCGTTTCTGGTGGCCCTCTTTAGAACGTGATGCGCGCCGTTTTATCGCCGCCTGCTCTGTTTGTGCCCAGACCAAGGCGGGCAATTCTCCACCTGCTGGTCTCCTCCGGCCGCTACCTGTTCCCTCTCGGCCGTGGTCCCATATCGCTCTCAACTTTATCACCGGTCTTCCGCCCTCGGCCGGTAAGACGGTCATCCTGACGGTAGTCGACCGCTTTTCTAAATCGGCGCACTTCATTCCCCTTACCAAACTGCCCTCTGCTAAGGAAACGGCCCAGATTATGATTGATAATGTGTTTAAGTTTCATGGCTTTCCCACCGACGTCGTGTCCGATAGGGGCCCGCAATTCGCCTCGCAGTTCTGGAGAGAATTTTGCCGTCTCATATGTGCCACTGCTAGCCTTTCCTCGGGTTTTCACCCACAGACTAATGGCCAGGCCGAGCGAGCCAATCAGATTGTTGCCCGCATGCTCCGCAGTCTAGCCTTTTCGCAATCCCTCGTCTTGGGCCGAACAGCTATCCTGGGCTGAGTATGCTCATAATTCCCTCCCTTCCTCGGCCTCTGGTATCTCTCCCTTTCAATGTTGCCTCGGCTATCAACCACCCTTATTTTCATCCCAAGAGACCGACTCTTACTGCCCGTCCGTTCAGACCTTTATCAGTCGCTGTAAGCGAACCTGGAAGAGGGTGAGATCTGCACTATGTCGTTCAAAGAGACGCATGTGCGTGGCTGCTAATAGATCGCGTGTCAAAAGTCCTCGCTATGTCACGGGTCAGAAGGTTTGGCTATCTACATCTAATTTACCCCTCCAGTCTGACTCCCGTAAACTGGCCCCCCGCTTCATCGGACCGTTCCGCATTATCAAGATCGTTAACCCTGTCGCTGTCAAACTCCGGTTTGCCGCAGAATCTTCGTCGTGTTCACCCGGGGTTTCACGTCTCCTGCATTTAAACCGGTCTCCCCGCTCCCCCCCCCCCCCCACTTCTTTCTCTGCCGTTCGTATCGAAGACTCCCCGGTCTACACCGTCCGCAGGATCATAGATAGGCGGCGTCGGGGTCGTGGTCACCAATACTTAGTCGATTGGGAGGGGTATGGTCCTGAGGAGAGGAGTTGGGTCTCCCCTAAGGATATCCTGGACCCCTCGCTCATTGATGATTTCCTCCGGTCTCGCCAGCATTTCCCCGCTGGAGCGCCGGGAGGCGCTCTTTGAGGAGAGGGTACTGTCATGGTCTTGTCATGATCCTGTCTCTATCTCTCTCTTTTTTTTTCTCTGTCTCTCCCCCTGCTGGTTTTCTCCCCTCCTGTCTCCCCCCGCTCTTCGCTTCTGTGTCACAGCTGACTTCACTTCTCATTAAGATAATTTCCCCTCCACCTGCTTCTCATATTGCCTTGTTATCTGGGCTACTTCTACCCTCTCGTTCTCGTGTCTCTTTTGTCAGATTGTTATCTCCTAATGAAGCTGTTGCCGTCTGCACAAGAAATTAGTCTCGTCCTGTCCTGTCCCGTCTAGTCGGGGTTAGGTTAGTCTTCTGCTATCACTGCCCGTTCGTCTCTGTGCTCACCCCTTTGCACCCCACAGAACCTTACCTGCTGTCCAACGCCGCGGCCCCCCGCTCTGCGAGCTCCGATCCCCGAATCTCCCCTGAGCCCGGTCAAGCCTCCGCCTCGCCAGCCTGCTGGTTGTTCCAGCCACAGAGGTCTCCTGTGTTACTTATACCCAGCCTGCGGGTCTGCCTTGGTTTTCACCTTTGTACTCCTTATTTGGATTTTCCTGTGGCTTTCCTTTGTTTGATTAAAGACTGTCATTTTGCCCTCGCATTTGAGTCCTCTCCCTTCAATACCCATCACAGTAAGTCTCTAATTCTTAGTCAATGTTTATACATGGTTCATTTAACAACAGAAAATGATTTTCATTTAATCGATTTTATATGTAGTGGCAGCCCAACTGATCGATGGACAAGATGGTAAAGTAATCGTTTTTATAATTTAAAAACTAAACTCTTAAAGGCACCCGCACCAACATTGTCCCACACGGAAGGTGGCGGCGTTAATGTGGTGCCACGAGTTAACTGTATTATTTTAGCTTAGTAATGCTATTTATCCATTGAACGTTTTAAATACACTCACCTAAAGGAATATTAGGAACACCATACTAATACTGTGTTTGACCCCCTTTCGCCTTCAGAACTGCCTTAATTCTACGTGGCATTGATTCAACAAGGTGCTAAAAGCATTCTTTAGAAATGTTGGCCCATATTGATAGGATAGCATCTTGCAGTTGATGGAGATTTGTGGGATGCACATCCAGGGCCAAAGCTCCCGTTCCACCACATCCCAAAGATGCTCTATTGGGTTGAGATCTGGTGACTGTGGGGGCCATTTTAGTACAGTGAACTCATTGTCATGTTCAAGAAACCAATTTGAAATGATTCGAGCTTTGTGACATGGTGCATTATCCTGCTGGAAGTAGCCATCAGAGGACGAGTACATGGTGGTCATAAAGGGATGGACGTGGTCAGAAACAATGCTCAGGTAGGCAGTGGCATTTAAACGATGCCCAATTGGCACTAAGGGGCCTAAAGTTTGCCAAGAAAACATCCCCCACACCATTACACCACTACACCACCACCAGCAGCCTGCACAGTGGTAACAAGGCCTGATGGATCCATGTTCTCATTCTGTTTACGCCAAATTCTGACTCTACCATCTGAATGTCTCAACAGAAATCGAGACTCATCAGTCCAGGCAACATTTTTCCAGTTTTCAACTGTCCAATTTTGGTGAGCTCATGCAAATTGTAGCCTCTTTCCTGTTTGTAGTGGAGATGAGTGGTACCCGGTGGGGTCTTCTGCTGTTGTAGCCCATCTGCCTCAAGGTTGTGCGTGTTGTGGCTTCACAAATGCTTTGCTGCATACCTCGGTTGTAACGAGTGGTTATTTCAGTCAAAGTTGCTCTTCTATCAGCTTGAATTAGTCGGCCCATTCTTCTCTGACCTCTAGCATCAACAAGGCATTTTTTGCCCACAGGACTGCCGCATACTGGATATTTTTCCCTTTTCACACCATTATTTTGTAAACCCTAGAAATGGTTGTGCGTGAAAATCCCAGTAACTGAGCAGATTGTGAAATACTCAGACCGGCCCGTCTGGCACCAACAAACAACCAACACCAAAAACCTAATAAATCACCTTTCTTTCCCATTCTGACATTCAGTTTGGAGTTCAGGAGATTGTCTTGACCACAGGACCAGGACCACACCCCTAAATGCATTGAAGCAACTGCCATTTGATTGATTGATTAGATAATTGCATTAATGAGAAATTGAACAGGTGTTCCTAATAATCCTTTAGGTGAGTGTATCTACATCAGAAAATTATCTTGTGTTTATTTATAGAGGATGTACACCTAATTGAGGAGCAAGTCTCACAAAATGGTAAAGTAAAATGTTTTATACTTTTAAAATTAAACTTCTTTTGACTTTTGTATATCATTTTGCACGGTGCATTTCCGCACGTGCGCAGCTGCCTAACTACAACTGGGGGCATTTATTAACTTTATAATCTGTCTCTGCTTTAAATACGTTAAGTACAACAGAAAATGATTTTGTCTTTATTTCTAGCAGATGCGTGACTCATCTGGAAAACTGCCTCACAAAATGGTAAATGTTTTATACTTTAAACCCTTGGAAAGCTACTGTCCTGCAGAGTTCAGCTCCATCCACAATCAAACACACCTGAAGCAGCTATTCAAGGTGTTCAAGGTTACTTGATAAGTACAGGCAGCTGAGTTTGATTGGGGTTGGAACTGAGGTCTGCAGGACGGTAGATCTCCAGAAGCAGGGTCGAACATCCCTGCTCTAATATAAATCATTTCAATGTAAAAGAAAAGATAATGCTAGTCAGGGCCAGCCCTAGCATTTTGGGGCCCCAAGCAGATTTCAAAATGGGGCCCCCATCCCCCAGTATACACAACATACTCGTCCTACACTGACACAGATTACATCAGACTGCTGTAATAAGGACAATACATCAAATGAACAATGATGTACTTGAATACACTAATACTTTTTACTTTACTGACTAATACATGTTTAAACACGATTTAAATTTGCATGCTCCATGAGGATATTTTCCATGAGGATATTTTCTAAATTTCCTACAGTAAATATATCAAAACTTTAACTTAAATTTTTGATTAGTAATATGCATTGCTAAGAATTGATTTGGACAACTTCAAAGGCGATTTTCTCAGTATTTTGATTGTTTTGCACACTCACATTCCAGATTTTAAAAAATTGTTGTATCTCGGCCAAAAATTGTCCGAACCTAATAAACCATACATCAATGGAAAGCTTATTTATTCAGCTTTCAGATGATGTATAAATCTCAATTTCTAAAAATTGATACTTAAGACTGGTTTTGTGGTCCAGGGTCACATATTTGAAATCTGAAGGATCCAATTTTTTCAACGAGTGATTGGGCTACAATCCTAACTGTTGGATCTTTAGTATTCTCCCTCACCTTCTCTGACTGGAGCTGCAAAGGCTCAATACTTTTCAGACAACTTTCTGGTATCACTCCAGCTTTTTACAGTGATGTCAGCATAGTCTATGAGAATGGTCTTTGTTTCTGTACAACTCCACAGAAGTTCATTGCAACTACTGACTCCTTAACTGCATCTTCCACAACTTACAAAGTTAAGACTGTGGTTTCCAGAAGGTTCTAGGAGCCTGGCTTGCACACATTTATTTTTTCCCTTCATGTTGGCTCCATTGTCATATGACTGGCCTCGACAATTACTAAGTGGTATGCCAAGTTCCTCCAGTCTTTTCAAGATGATAGAAGACAACCCAGAGCTAATGGATTCAGGAGCAACTAGGAGCCCCAGAAAGTATCACTTTAACTCTGGGCCTTTTTGTAGACTGAGAGTTTTAACCACCACAGACTCTGCTCAGTGTGGCTGACATCAATATGATCAGATGCAGTCTAAAGCCCTAAACACACTGCACGATTGTCTACTGTCCCAGATGAAAGATTGTCATTGTGAAACAATCGTGTCGATTAATGTGACCGTGGCTCCTAATCAGGGGTCCTGTGTCATACAGTGAGAGAGGTTCAAAGACGGCCGCTGTCATGGTCTTGCGACCAAAGATATCCTATGATACAGCATGATCATTGCAGTGTGTTTGCTGCTACGACCCACATTTACTGACCAACCAATAAAAATGCTATATGAAATCAATGCAATATTGCACTAAAACATAAAACTGCTTACCTCAAGCTCTTAACCCTTCTTCTTTTGCCGCTTCCACTTTTTTTCAGCACACTTAAAAAATACAACTGTTAAAGTGTGATTAATAATGCTCTTTTTGTTTACCACAAGCACATGCTGATGATGTTTTATTCTTCTTAGGAACGTGTTGTAGCCTAGAGTCAATAGGTGTCATCATTGTACAGTCTACACACGTCATAGCCAAGTTTAATAGATCCATGTCATACAGTGTGACATGCAGTGATCTTCAGGATTGCTAAAATCGTGCAGTGTGTTTTGGGTTTAAGAAAAATACTTTGATTCTTTGATACTAGCCACCATCGTTTTGACCAGTTGATCACTGATGTAGGATATTAATTAATTTTGTATTGTTTTGCCAAGATAGGATTTGTTGTTTCCTCAGTTTTCAGTTATTCTGTCATGTTCTCTTAAAACATGGTCAAACTTAAATTAGCCATGAGCTTAACCTCTTTTAACTCTTTCCCCATCAGCAGCATTTTGAAAAAAAGTTGCCAGCCACCAACCAGCGATTTTGATGATTTTCACTAAAATTTGATGGCCTACAGTATACTTTGCTGTATAAATATTTGAATATGCAACACAACAAAATAAAGATCAAAGCCTCTACTTTTAAACAAAAAACTTTTTTATTCTAGCTTAAAGCATTCTTTTTTATCAACACTTGAATATAGGTAGGTTATCAAAAACTACATCTGAATAATATTCAGTATGATTATCAAAGCATAAATCCAGTAAATTGCTTCCATCAACACCTCCAAAGCTTGCACAGCCAAAGAACACTTCCTGGATCAACAATTTTACTCTGTAACATTATACCATTTTCATTCATATGCTGTCTATTGCTGATGATAGCAATATTTTAATATGCATCTGTTTACATAAGAGATCGCTAGTTTTTCCGTCCTGTTCACATGTTTTTCTGTTAAGGAGGTTTTGTACTCTTTTAGAAGATGTGTAATAGCGCCCCCTGAGTGTATAACAGTGAAAACATGGAAAGTCGTAAAAACTTGTCAATGGCTGTAAGGTTGTCTAGCCGGGAGGCTCTCACCGACATCCGATGGGAGCTCAAACTCCTGGCATCGAACAGGTAAGCCTCGCTGGCCGTAGAATAGAAAAGGTAAGGTTGTCTAGCCGGGAGGCTCTCGCCGGCATTTGGTGGGAGCTCAATGCTTGCGGCACCGGATGGGTACGTCTCGCCGATCGTAATAAGGAAAAAAAAAAATTTTTTATATGGTTTGATGGCCAATGAGGGTTTGGTGGGCTTTCTTTATGTGGAACTGGTTAGTTCTGATATAACTTTGGTACGCTCCTGAAGACCCTCTTCCAAGAGTTTGGATCTGCTGCTTGGAGAAGCCTTTTTGGGCTGCTGAAGTTGCTGCCCCGATGTGAAAAGAATGGGTGGAGAAATTCTTTGAGATGCGACAATTGCAGGACGCATCTTAGGTGTTTTTGGAACCAGAATCGAGTGACTATTTTTTTGGAGTCGTCTATGAATAGTGGTTCGTGCTGGGATTTTGCCTGAGAATTCCTAAAGTGGAGGTATTCTAAGATGGATTGGTAAAGTTGGATTGGAGAAGGAAGATTGAAAATGTAGATAAAATTACCTTTCTTGGCTTGGTCTGTCTTGCTTTGTTTTATTAAGAAAGAAATTGTTTCGTCGTCGAGTCAGGTTAGGTCTGATATGGTCGGGTTGATTTTGGATTGAATTCCGAAGAAATTGTGAGCTCCGAGCATCTAAGAAAACCGAAAAACGCTAGGATGAACATGGCGTCGAGTGATGGGCTATGCGGAGGGTGTGGATACATTTTGTGAGAATATCTAACGTTATGGGTTGTCTAGTGTCGGGATGGGTGGGCTGGGATCGCTGGATCCCTTTGATCAGGAGAGGAGGTTTGTGAATTGCTTATTTTAGGTGAGGGAGCACCGAATATCAGTTTGTGGAAAAACTGGACTCCGCTCAGATAGCCTTTGATGGACCCGACTTAGAGACCCTTAATGCCGTTAAGAACAGAAATAAAAGAGGTAATTGAAAGTAGGGAAAAATCCAGTAATGGAGTGTTATATGTGAGGTGAATTGCCTTGAAGCATCTCCACGCAGTCACATATGACTGGAGGGTTCTGGGAGAAACTGCCTGGAAAATAGTGTCAAGCGATGCGTCGAGAAGTGGTTTTAGAGGGTGAGTTTACGGGAATATTAATTCTGAATAGTGAGGAACTGGAGTGGGGAATTGGTCAGCCTCTGGAGCCAGCATCCTGAATTTCTGAAACAGAAAGCGAGACAGGGAGTCAGCGATTTGGTTTTCTGAACCTGGAATGTGCTTATTGATTATTATAAATTGGTCGCATACTGCGATCCATATTAAACGTCTAAGGAGAGGCATGAGGGCAGGAGAGTGAGAACGGCCTTTATTAATGCACTGAACAACTGCTTCGTTGTCGCAGTGCACTAAGATACTTTTAGACGCCAATTCGTTCCCCCACAGGAAGGCTGCTACTACGAGGGGGTAGAGCTCAAAAAGAGCTGAGGACTGGGGTGAGTCCTGCAGCTGGGGGGGCCATGTAGACGTGAACTAATGTCCTTGGTATAAACCTCCGAAACCGATTTGAGGGAGCTGCATCTGTAAATAGTTGTGTCGATGGGAGACGAAATGAGTTTGTTGTAGAAAAGGGAAAGCCCATTCCATTGTTTAAGGAACATTGTCCATAATTTAATTTGGTCACGGCATACGTGGGATAAGGGAATGAGGTCCTTGAGCGTGTGAACCAAAGATGCGAGATGAAGGGGCGTTCTTGGGGAATGATGCACACTGTGAAATTTAAGTGCCCGAGCAAAGAAAGTAGTTCGCGTTTAGAACAGCTTGGGCTGCCGAGGAGGGTAGAAGAGACGAGGATTATTCTATCTTTGTTTTCCTTGGGCAGGGAGAGCTGAAATTAACCTGAGTCTAGGTTGATACCGAGGAACTCGATGGATGTAGCAGGACCCATGTTTTTTTTTTTTTTTTTTTTTCTCTGAGCAATGGGGATCCCAAGCTCAGAAAAAAACTTTTTAGACTGTGAGGATATGGGCGGCTGGGATTGCATTGGGAGGTGAAATGACCAGAAAGTCGTCTAGGAGGTGGATAATGTGGGAAATTGCATAATTATTGGACAAGATCCAGCAAACGGCTTCTGATAGCGTATCGAAAATTTTGGGGTTGCTTTGCATCCAAAGGGTAAACGGACGGCAAAATAGTATTTCCCAAGCCATCAGATCCAGAACAGGTGCCAAGAGTCCGGATGAATAGGCATCACTTTGAAGGCAGAAGTGATGTCTAATTTTGGCAGCCAGGCTCCTCGACCCACAATTTTAATTAGTTCGACTGCCTGATCCTATGTCTTGGTACTTGAGAGAAAATTCATCGAGAGGGATCAAGCTATTAATGCTTGGGACTGAGGCATTATGTGGTGATGACATAACTATTAAGCGTTTCTTACCTGAAAATGTTCTAGTAGCCACTCCGATTGGGCTAATGCAAAATTGAGATTGTGGGGTTTCGAAAGGGCTGATCATAAACCCTTCTTTAATTCATGCCACCTATGGGGGAAAGCTGAACTCATTATTTCAGTGAAATGGCTGAACATAATGAAACATGGCAACATTTGATGTCCGCGTTCGAGGATTTATGATTGCTGTAGCATTTCTGTCATAAAGAATTGTCCAACATTAAAGATTGTGTACATTTGAATTAAATGTTTAGCCAAACAAGGATTAGACTGCATAGTGAGATGTAGAAACAAGTGTTGGGACGTTGGTGCCCTTGAAGGCTTTTGATATAATGTGCATGTACATTATATTGTTTAAAACATTATGTTAAGTTTTGATCAATAGGACAGTATCAGTAATTGCTTTTCATACTTCATTTAAACCAATCACCACGGCCTAATCGTTAGTGATGGCCTTAGATGAAGGATCTAATTCCCCAGATGTTGTGAACCATTGGAGGTGGCTCCGAGGCAACAGCATTTGGTGGAACGGGCAGTGATGTTGCTATAAAAAAGAGAATGTGATTTTAAATGAAGTACAGAGCTGAGAGGGAAAGAAGCGGGGGCCGCGATTGTAATAAAATAAGTTATTAGTAGGAAAAAGACCAAGATGTGTGATCTGTTCTACAAGCAGAGGCAGCCTCACCCTTGCTTCAGCTGCAGGCCACTGGAAAGGGTGGGTTGTGACATTTTGGCGGGAAATGCTGAAGTGCCCGGGTAGCCTGCAGTGTTGCCAATTTAGCCATTTGTTGTTTAGATTTAGTAATGTCTTAAACTACCCTAGCAACTTGGTTTCCCAAAGCACATAGGATTATTTTATTTTTAT
This sequence comes from Cyprinus carpio, assembly GCF_018340385.1. Taxonomy (NCBI): domain Eukaryota; kingdom Metazoa; phylum Chordata; class Actinopteri; order Cypriniformes; family Cyprinidae; genus Cyprinus; species Cyprinus carpio. Next base: position 45,863,774 of record NC_056599.1, read on the forward strand.
ATATATTTGGTAACTTTTAAAAGTTATTAAGTGTTAAAAAGACATGCATCCCTCTTAATCACACCAAGAAGTATCGAAAAGCTAGCCGATGCGGCACGTTGGCTAGAGACTTGGAGAAAGGTGCCTAGTAATACTCATGTCATATTTGAATTAGGTTGTACTTGATTGTTTCCTTGTGATAAAACTTATGTGCCTATAATTGTTAATCATTTAGGTACATAGTTGAAATAATTTTCTCGCAAATCAAAACACCTTCATCTACATGACCAAAAATAACATCAATATAAAAAACAGTAAAAAATACTCACAAAAACTTTCATAAACCATAACATCAAGATCCTTATGTGTCACAATGTCGTTTAACAACTTTCAGCAACCAACGACACCTTTTAGCGACTTTACCTAAAAATTTATTTGCAACACGGCCTGTGCCGCTAGCACAAGAGCTTGAGGCCCGGCTGCATGTGACACTGCAGCTGGAAGAGCCGCAGTAAAAGGTTGAGTCAAAGCGGGAAGCCAGTGAGGCTTTGCTGCGGTGAGATCAGCGGCACGCCCCAGCCTCGTTGGAAGCCTGCTGCTGCAAGCCAGCACTTAAGGAGAGCCAGGTCTTGCGCACCGCGGGGCTATATAGGTGACGAGCGAGGCGAGTTTGGGGCCTTGCGAGTTTGCTCGAAAAATTGGCCGCCCTGTTGTTGTGGATTTAGGAGTGAGGTTTGGCTGATTGCTGGGAGACGGATAACTTAGATCGTACAGATCCGCTTGTTTACTTTTCGTGAGCATCAGAATTAATCAGCGTTTGCCTCAGGATTAAATACGGTCAACTTTCCGATTGGAGGAATTGTAGGCACAGCCGAAAGATAAAAGGATGCTGGGGAAAAAATTGGAAGTGACGCCGGGAGAGGCGAGGTTAAGCCTTGGCTTCCTAGCAAGCTAGCGGCCGCAATAAAACCTTAACCTCCCCAATGAATCCTGCAGATAAGCGCCGGTGTCTGGCAGAGGATGAGCGATCCTGGGCCCACCAGATTGGCCAGAGAACTAAAAAATCCTCATTATAGACCTCGTCGTCTAAATGGGAGAAGCTGAGTCTGACATATAATGGCAAAAGATGCAAACCGAATGCTGATAAACCGTCAGTGGATAGTGGTAAGTCAGCGGTATTTATACTGTGGTGTTGATTACTTGATTGTGCTCCACCGGTGTTGATTAGGCTAAGTATCTGACGCGCTCCTCCCGAACCTTGTTAATAAAACATCATTTAATCCTTTTGTGGGAGGACTCATTTAACCCAAACATGTGAGTTATTTTATTTTTCTGTTTCTTATTGAATTTAATGTATTATACTTTCAATTAAACATTTGCAATGGGTTTTTACAAGCGGTTTTTATCTATTTTTTTTCCTCCTTCCTTCCGCCATTAATTGAAACACTCAACCCCAATCACGCAAAGTGAAAACAAAAGTAAACAGAAAAGATGTTGTGGCCCAAAGTTTCTGTACTGCCACAGTGTACAAAGGGTCCATTTGACCACACTACTGGGGTTTATTCTCACTTACAGTTCTATGAAGATATTACATGATTCATTAATCTGTTCATTTTAGTAAATAAAAATGCAGTCATTCATTGTTTGTTCACGTTAGTTCACAGTGCATTAACTAATATTAAACAGCTTGTGATTTTTATAATTAGTAAATGCTGAAATTAACATAAGCTAAGATTATTAAATGCTGTAGAAGTATTGTTCATTCTTAGTTCATGTAAACTAATGAAGTTAATTTAAGCACCTTATTGTAAAGCATTACCAAATAATTACGATTATTTTAAGAAATTTAAACAGTTGTCTCTCCGCTTTTTGGAAGAAAGATGTACTTTTCAAAATCATACACTTTGATGTGTTGTTCCCCTGCTCTATTTCACATTGCTTATTGTACATTATAAACTACAATCTAAGTTAATGTACTGTATTTCCTCCATTTCTCTCTTATCTCTCGGTAAGTGTCTCAGTTAGTGTAAAGTGGGGGGAGGTGAGGCAGCACTATCTTCGCACAGAGATCGCAAAACTGTGATGGGGTTACACACTTTAAATACACAAGTCATTTAAAAGTACAGTTTAGAGCCAAATGTCAGGGTTCTGTCACTTCAGTTTAGTGTCATTCATGGTTTTGTGATAGAGCCCTGACACTCCCGGCACTCATGTCGAGTTTCAGTTTCGTGTCGGGGACCGGACACTCGCGTTCCATGTTCTGTCCTGTTGTGGGAACGTGCAGTCTCCAGTGTTGTCTTGTATTGTTGCACGCAGTTCAAGTTTTCGGCTGCGTGTTTTCTTGTTATATTTTGTCTTGTGTTGTGGTGCACACAGCTTGGTTTTCGCTGGCTGCGTGCTGTCTTTTGTGAACACGCGGCTTATGAGTTTGCTCATTAGCTGCGTGTGTGTCTAGTTCAAGCACATGGCTTGTGATTGGTTTGTCGGTCATATGCTTGTGTTTTTGTTTTGTGTAAGGACATGGCTTTTGTCTTAGTTCCGATGTGCCATGTGCCCTTGTCAATTGTCTTGACCCCACCCAGCTTGTTACCTGATTATTGATGTAATTTTCCCCACGTGTTCCCCCGTTACCCTCCTCATTAGCTCTCTATTTATTCTCCTTTTGTTTGCAGTCTGGTTGCTAGTTCGTCGTCAAATATTTGTCTGTGTTCCTCGTGCCGTGCCGTGCCTTGCCTTGCCAGTCAAGTTTTGTCTGTTTCCCCTACGGGGTAGTTTTTGTTTGTTTTATTTTTTTATTATTAAAGAGCCTTTCTCTCTGCATCGAGTCCTCGCCTCATCCCTCTACCTGAACCCTGACAACAAGTGAGATTTTAAGTCTGAACACGATTTTAGACCATACTAAAAGCTACTACATGGTCAGAAATATGAAGACATCTAATTTGTCCTAAATTGTCAAGATGGTTCTCAGTTTACTGGTGTGAATGTATCCAAAAGTTACAGTCACACACACTTACATAGTCATACCACATCCTGTGCAATGACTATTACTGTGTAAACTGCTAAATGAACGTAGAGTTAAAAACATGAATATCAAACAATAACATGAATAGTAGCAGTTAAAAACCATAAATATCAGAAAAAAAGTTACACCACATCCTGTGCAATGACTATTGCTGTGTAAACTGCCAAATGAAAGTAGACAGCTAAAAAACATGAATATCTGAAAAAAAAAAAAATAATATATACAGTACAGACCAAAAGTTTGGGAAACATTACTATTTTTAATGTTTTTTGAAAGAAGTTTCTTCTGCTCATCAAGCCTGCATTCATTTGATCAAAAAATACAGAAAAAAAACAGTAATATTGTGAAATATTATTACAACTTAAAATAATAGTTTTTGCTATTTGAATATACTTTAAAAAACTAATTTATCCTGTGATGCAAAGCTGAATTTTCAGCATCATTACTCCAGCCTTCTGTGTCACATGTAACATCCAGTCTATCACATGATCATTTAGAAATCATTCTAATATTCTGATTTATTATGAGTGTTGGAAACAGTTCTGCTGTCTAATACATTTGATGACTAAAAGGTTAAAAAGAACTGCATTTATTCAAAAATAATAAAAAAAAATCTAATAATATATATTCTAATAATATATTTTCTTTACTATCACTTTTTATCAATTTAACACATCCTTGCAGAATAAAAGTATTGATTTTATTTTTAAAAAAAAAGAAAGAAAAAAAAATTACTGACCCCAAATTACAATTATTTTAAATTGTAATAATATATCACAATATTACATTTTTTTCTGTATTTTTGATCAAATAAATGCAGGCTTGACTGAGCAGAAGAAACTTCTTTCTAAAACATAAAAAATAGTAATGTTTCCAAACTTTTGGTCTGTACTGTGTATATATATATATATATATATATATAATATACAATAAAATTGTTTTCCATTGCATTTATGCAAACTGGAAATGCTTTTGATGCAAAAAAAAAAAAAAAATGCAAAAGCTACTGACGCAAGATGTATGCAAACGATTATACTAATGAGTAAGAATGGGTCTTATAGTACTCTGAAGTTCGAAGTTATTTTCTAGAGAAGAGCAGGTGAATGAAAAGCAGCAAGCAGAAACCAGCAATTGAGATTGCACGCTTTAAGCATAAAACGTCACTAAACATCCTTGGGCATGCACACTAAATAGACAAATAACTTGGTAAGCCTAAACAACATGTAATAAGTATATGTTGAACATCACCTGACTAAAACCAGAAAGTGGGGGGTTATTTCATACAACAAGTTTATCAAATAGCCAGGCTTATTTCAGTTAGTCTGGACTTATTTTCACTTGATTTGGTTTTCATAAAGTAAATTTACCGTAACTCAGGCTCAGTCACTCGAAACAACTGCTGGGAAACTAACCTGGTCCGGAACAGGCTAGCTATCAGGTTAAGCTGAGCTCCTCTAACACTGACCAATAGGAACCCACTGATACTATTATTTGACTTTATTATCAGTTCGAAAATAAAAGTCCAGAAAATGCAACTTAAATCAAATAAATAAAAATAAAGGCTACAACAAACTGTTCTTAATGTATTGTGCCCAAGATTTAATTACTTTTTTTAAGCTATATGAAAACATTTTAACAGTAGCTAGTTGCACATTCAGTTGATCAGCAGTTTCTAGCCTTGCAACCTTTCTCTTGGGTTTTATGGCATCTGTACCTTTTATGATTATTAGTAGAACATTATGTTTTAATGTTCTGTAACATTGCTCTGTAAAGCAGTAAAAACACTAAATTAAAAGTTTAAATTACAAAATTAGAAATGAAATAAAATAATAAACACTACATTTTAACTGATAATTAATAATTTGAGCTAGTAATCAGAGCTTTATTAGCTAGCTTATATTTGGATTACAGTTACTGCTATCATAAAAATACACTTATATGAAGGTTTAAAAGTCCAACAACAAATATTTTAGCTAAATGTATATTTTACACACAATTATTGTGCTCTCTTTTTGTTTTGTGCGCAGCAGCACTTGTTCACTTACGTAAGCCTACCTCACTCCTGACAGCAGAATGGATATATTTGCATGATTTTCTAACATTAATAGATGAAGAATATAACCGTGACATATCTGTTATGCACTGGGCAAAACAAATGACTTAAACAGCACAAATATATTTGCTGTTTTCCTTGAAGTCAGGTTTTAATCCCTGCTTTTCTTAGTGTTTTTAGTAAAACAGACCCCTGGTCTTGTTGCATCCGCTCATCAGATAAAGTTTTAACAGCAGTATGAATTGATGCCAATATCTATGGATTTTTAAGGTAATCAGCTAACTTAGCTAATTGTTTTTTATTTTTGGTGTTCTAATTAATTTTATTATCAGAATGTTAGTGAAGAGAAAAAAAACTTCTCATTTAAAAGCATTTTGAGTAAAATAGCTTCATATTTAAGGAAAGCACATACAAATATTTTAAATAGTCTTTACTGCTGAGTAAGAATCCATAGGGGGTATCATAGCATAATGACTCCAAAGGGAGAGATTTATAAAGACATCCTGAAAAATGGTTGCAAACCAGTTTCCTAGTGGGCTGTGGGTACAGATGTCCTCTGAGTTTGAAGAACCAGCCGTGATGCACTGAACATAATTCTAACCCCCCCCCCCCCCCCCCCCCCCCAAGGAAGGTGTTATTTGCACCATGAATAAGGTAATGTCCAGAATAAGTAGCCTCAAGAAGATATAACCAGGAGAGGGAATATAATATGCTTACTTGAGTCCTCCGACAAGTAGGGGCATTTCCCTTATTGAGTGAAGAGGAAGTGGCGCATGATTTGTATCTAGACTTGTTTGCAGTAGAAACTGTCTTTGACACGGCACACCCAAAATACTGAAAGTATATTTTTACAGGTAAGACCTTTACTTCTATCTCTCTGTAACATTAAACAGCTTTTTGACCTTCAATGATTGTAAAACTGAATTTTATGATCTTTAATATGATTTGTGGTGTCATTCAAGGTTATTGTGCAATTTAGTGCAATATGAGGGATTAGTGAGCGGGGTACAGTTGAAGCACACTGTCTCAGTTATACCCGCTGTTGAATCCTATTGTGTGGGATAAACTGATAGCCATAACTGCTTCTGAAATCAGTTAGTAACTTAATAAGAGTAAGCTGATTAATGAATATATGAATGATCACTGAAGTTAGTGAATGTTATTTTAGTTTTTACTATTGTACAGATTAACTGGTTTTTACTTTTTTAGACTTTCTGTTATTTGTTGTTAAATAAACTATTCTTAATTTTGAGATTAACTACTTTAACTAGTCTTAGTATTAAGGGAAAACTATTATTAGAACTATGAACTCTTGTTCTTTAGTGTTAACTGTGGGTTATTTAACTCTAAAATCGAATTTTTAAGTAAACTATCAGTTGTACATAAGGAAGAACAGGAATAAAATGAAGAGCTTAAATAATTGTTTTAAGGCATTTCAATATTTGAAATTAATTAGTTTTGGTACTTTATGCCTGGTATACACTGTTAGAAAAAAATAATCCAATCTGATTGCATGCTTGTTCAACTGAATAAGGCAATCAACTGAATATTAGTAGGCAAACCACTAGTTTAGAATCAATAGTACTAACTGTATCTATCCAGACAATAGACCTACACTGATAGACTCTTCCTGAATTGACTCTACGGAAGTTCTAAAGTACACTGTGCATTTAAAGATAAGAAGGGTCATTTAAAGTTGTGGCATATATAGGTAGAGACTCTTGGGACCCTCACCGAAAACTCTTCTGCCTTCATTTTTTCAGAAACTTAGAAACTGTGGTTATACAAATGGTAATCAATATGCCAAAATCCATGGTAACTACACTTTTACTACAATGAAACCATAGTTAATTTTCATGAGATATGACATGTGGAACAATTTAACAGATTCACACATGTAATTTTTTACACTCAAATTTGTCATTCCTGAAACTGTAAATGTGAACGTTTGGGTCCTCTTAGACAAACAAAACTTCTTAACCCCTTAACTGTCACCGTCCCGTATACGGGACGCCTAAATTTACTTCAAAATATTACAATTAAATCCTAATCTAATCATGACAAGCTATATATTATTGGAAAGGTCTAAGACTCCTAAATAGATATTTGATCACTCTTTGTAAAAATTATGTAGGAACAGTAATAGATTAACTTATGACAAGAGTGCACCTCAAAACATATACATTATAACAGGAGTTCTGACCTTTGTCACAAAAAATCTTCTTCACTTCCTTTTTCTCTATCACATGTTTTAGTAATCACCATAAATTATATATATCTTTAGAAAGCTTAAAACCCCCAAATTCATCCTGTGAAAACCATTCTGAAATCGGACACTCCGATACCATGAAAATTTTTTTAGCGGGCTCCTCCCCCTTAGTGAGAGGTGTCATATTCCAAATATATTACGGTCTTTTAGAATCAAAACTTTCCATAATCTTGACAAAATACATATCGTTGGAAAGGTCTGACTCTCAAGATTTCAAATTTTGTGGTTATTTTGTCATAGACATAAAATTGAGAAAGCATTTGATACATTTGTGACTGAAAAATGCGTCAAAACAATTCCACGGAGTTTGAATGGCACCCGATGGCTGTTTGTGGTATAACGCCTAAACAAAATTGCATAGGAACCTAATTTTTTTTTTATATCAACTTTTTGGATTGAAACATTTTATAAAATATTTTATATAAAATATAATAAAAATAGTACAGTACATTTTCTTTACAGTAAATTTAAACTTCTATTAATTTTTTATGCTTTCATTTTTTGAAATGATCTCACTTCTGCAATGATCTGCAGATTGTCTTCTTTAAAAAGAGACAACCTTTGTCTGTATCAAAAG
>NC_056599.1:45872225-45904766 GCF_018340385.1 Cyprinus carpio
AGAGCAGTCCATGTTCCTGGAGGGCCACTTTCCTTGCCCCAGTTCCCGCTCTGGGTTAAACACAAACTAGCTAATCGAGGTCTTTCAGGATCACTAGAAATCTCAGGCAGGTAGAAGTGAAGCATAATTTCCCCGTAGAATAACAGAGCTTGATGTTTTCTAAGACAATTTCTTTAAAGCTGCAGATTCAGCTTATGATTTAATTAATCTCTTCATATGCAAATGTGCGCTCAGCTTCATTTATTTTTGTCTTAGACATACAAATGTTTAATTTGTTACTGCGCTGACATTAGCACAGCTGTGCTCATTGAATGAAACAACTAACACTATAGTTGTATAACCATCACTAGATCCTAACCCTTCAGCACAAAGCTAACCACAAAAACGTCAAACAACAGAAACTCTTTTAAATGTCCGACTGAACTTTAAACATGGGTTTGCCTTTACACAAAAACATAAAACAGCGCTTCATTTCGACATTTACTCTCCTTCTGAGTCCTGCGAAGCATGCTGGGAACTAAAAACTCACCCATGCCATTTCAGTAAATGGGAGCAAAAAAAAAATTTAAAAAGACAGTTTGACATATTCAAGTGGATTGAAAAAACAATGAAATTAAATTGTAATGAAATGTTCAGCAATTGTGTTACTTTTAAACTTATTTTTTAAATTTAAAAACTGATAAAATAACCTGGGGGTTTTCCCGTTAAAAAAAAACAAAATTGCTTCTCATCACTTACAATTTTGCATGGAAAGGAGGCATGTTGGGTTTAAACATAAAAGATTCTTCCCTTGAATGCACCAAGTCTATGGCTTTTGAAAAAACCCCTTTTAAAACATTTAGTAAGGGTTTGATTACTGAACGCAGGTCACACCCCCATTATTTGCTCTGGACAAAGATCGCCTTTCCTTTACCCCCCAAAGCACAAAACCCAACATGCCCACTTCGCAAAAAACACACCATTCATTTGAACAACCAAAAAAAAACAGCTCAGTGGGTTTTATCTTCTGAGGTTCAATTCTTCATTATTGCCAAAAACACGAAAACCTCCACCCCATAAATTTTATTTTGTCGCTCTAGAGGGGAAAAATGCGTGGATTTACTTGAAAAACCCTTCCATAGAAAAGTAGAAAAAACAAGCAATAGAAAAACTGCAAAATTTTTTTGTAAAACATACTCCAATATATATATATAAAATATTAATTTTATATATATATATATATATATATATATATAAAATATATATATATATATATATAAGATGAAAAGTATTTTTGTATGTTTTTTATTATTATTTATTTATTTTTGGTACATTTCTTAATAAACATAATAAAAATCAAAACTTATTTATATTTACAAATATTAAAAAATTATTTTTATATTTATTTTTTGCAATGCACTGAAAAAAAAACATGTTGTTGAAACAATTTTCACTCAGAAATTCCCAATAAATTTTCACAATTACAAAGAAACAAGTAATGAATTAAACATTAAATTTGAATTCCAGTCATACAGTAAGTGCCTTGATGTTAACACAATAATTGCTGGCGAAATATTACAAGCAATAAACAATCCTACATTTTTACACCTTGAGCGACTGAAACCAAAGATTTATCTGATCTGGGGAGGCTGTTATAGGGTGGCCTTCACTTAGTTTTCTAAGACAGACAAGTGTCTGCTGATGTCCTGACATTCAATTGCTTTGTGCTTTTCACAGGGAGGGAAAGACCTCATGAAGACACACCCCTGCTGTAACATAATGACAAGTTCAGTTGCTCTGGGTGTGTTCACTTGAAGCCCACACTTCACTGGGCCTTGCCTTCCTGACCCAGGACCAATATGTAAGAGGGGAAGAGCAGTAAACTGTATGTTATTCTCCTCTAACTTCTTAGTCGTTGTCCTGCGCATTCGGCAAATAACAAGGTATGACTTTCTCTACATAGACTTTTATTCTGTATGTGTGTGTGTCTCTGAATTCGGTTTTTAATTTTGTCTCCAGTCATGTTCATGGTTAATATAGTTAGCCTATTAGTTTGTAAAATCAAAAGGGTTTTTATTTTAGGTAAGTGATCATATCTAAATATGCATTCAAATGAATTCTCCCAGATAGAGATTTAATTTATTGGAACGTAACAATAATTAAAATCTTACGCTTAGGCCATTAGTTACACAGTGCAGTACTAAACGAAACAGTTTCACAAATGTCAAGGTGAGACTGGAAGGAAGTGACGCTTACTGTAGTATAATTAGAATCGTGTTTCTTGTACATCAGAAGTGGTCACAGTGGTTTTCTTCTCAAATCAAAATACAGATACATCAGTTTCTCCATCTAGTAGTTCCTGGACTGTTATTTTGGCAATGATTTGCAAACCATTTTGAATTTGCGGCGCCAAAAAAAAAAAGAGATTCTGATTTGTGAGTGTTTTATAAATGGGTAGTTGATGCAGAATGTGTCTGTGGACTTTAAATGAACACCAAGGTTTCATTTTTAAAATTTATATGATATATATTTATATGATGCATTAATTTTAATACAAATTAAATAAGTTTGTTTGTATACAAATTGCTTATTGCTTATATATATATATATATATATATATATATATATATACATAGCATATATATATATAATATATATACATATATATATATATCTATATATTCTATATTATCTATAATATATATATATATTATATATATATATATACAATTGCATACGTCAAAATGTTTAGTCTCTTTAAATGGAAGTAATAAAAGCTGCATGCATAATAATTTAAACAGAATTAGTGAAATGTGGTTTAAAGGTGTTTTAAATGGAGTTTAGCATGTGTCACTTCTCCAAAGCATTTAAATTGTAAACGTTAACCCATTCCGTGATACCGGCCACTCCCTACGCTTTAATTCCTACTCAAATCCTTATCTAATCGTGACAAAACTATATCATCGGTTGGAAAGGTCTAAGAGGGGGGGGGGGCGGGGGGGCTCCCTAACTAGACATTTTACCAAATGCTTTTGGTGTAAAGAAATGTATGTATAGTAAATAAGATTAATTTCTGAACAAAGAGTGCACTTCTCAAACATCTACATCATAAAAGGGCGTTCTGACCTGAGTCAAAAAAAAGTCTTCGTGCGTGCCTTTTTCTCTGTTCACATCTTAGAAATAATCAGAAATGATATATCAACTGAAAAATCAGCGATCTCCCAAATTCGTCCTTTAAAAACCCATTTAACACCATACGTGGGCCATACTACTAAAATGGTACATCAAATATCATGTGATAAAAAACGTTTTTAGGTCTTGAATCATGAAAAATTTAGTTTGGAAAGTGCACTTTCAAGTCTATGTTCAAAAATGTGAGTGACAGTTAAGGGGTTAATGTCACCTACCCAAAATTGAAAAACTTTTATAAAAGTTTTTTTTTCTTTACGTTTTTACAATTTTAACCCATAAAGCTACAAGACATCTAGCCGAAACCTCTCCCAGTGCGTGATGTTCAGTAGAGATCTGATCGCCATTTCCGCTACGAGAACGTCGCCGGTCAGGCAGGTGTTTGAACAGGGCGTGTCTGTTCAGATCAGACAGACTAGTTTTGGGGTGTGCATCCAGGAAGGTATGGAAGTGAAAGGCCAGCCTACATCAGACAAACATAGGAATGGAATGTTAATGTGGATTTGTGCATCAGATTACGCCCTGATGCCAAAATATTCCACCCAGCATCTAGTAATCAGCCCTGTGGATAGTAGCCTAGTTAGAAATGACTACACACTGTATCTACGCAAAATGTAATAATGTGTGTATCAATTCCATCTATACAGCATAAAACCATGTCTTTCACCAAAATCACAGTAAAAACAGGCGAGAAAAAACTTTGTTCTCATAATAAATCATATTATAATCAAATCATTTTATTTATGTAATATTGTTTTGTTTTTTTATTAAAAACAGTTACAACTTCAAGCACTAGATCCACTAAAGTGGATGATGGCAAATAGAAATCCCTGCTGGAAGGACAATAGCTGATTAGGCAAATGTGAATGAGGAGCAAGCTCCGGGTGAGAATGAGAGAGGTTATAGAGCAAGATCGAGTAAGTTTTCAACACCTTCTCATTCAATCAACAGCAAAACCAGTGGGATTTTCCATGTGCTCTGACAGACTCTAGACAACCGACATACTGAATTTATGCTTCCGTCTTCAACAGACGTGAAAGTAACTTCTCGGCAAAAACTGTTCTGAGTCAAGTCTAAGTCCAACGAAAGCCTTGTCAGGTAGAAGTCATACGCATTGTTTTTTTTTTTTATCCACACGTGTTGCCATTAAAATTTTTAATATGAGAGGTCCTTATGTTCTTTTTTTATGTATGTAGCCCTCAAGATAAACCCTAGCAAAAACTGAGAGCAAAACCAGCACCTGTCAGCACTTCCATCAGAGTAGCACTGTCCAGGCGCTTCCTCTAAAGGTGTGTAATAGCCTGCCGGAAGACACACACACTTATCACTTTCATATTTCACTTTTCAAAATGTGTTACAAATGTATATAAATAAATACTCACACTGACTCGTGTGGAAGCCCATTTCCAAACACTTAAGAAAAAATAAAAAAACTATTATTACCTAAAAAATGAGAAACAGGTTCAAAATTATTAGAATGAAAGAAAGGTCATAATTGGTGACAGAAAGTTGAAATCGTGGAGAAAAAAAAAGGTCGAAATTATGAGATAAAATGTCATAATTAGTGATTTTTTTGAATTATTTTATATGATGACACAAATTGTTGAACTGCAGACATTAAAAGTCATAAAAAGCCTTCAATTGAAATGATGTCAGTCATATAATAAAATGTTGAAATGATGACATAATAAGTCAAAACTATGAGATATAAAAAGTCATAGTTAGGGACGATCTCATAATATGACACAGCATTTTCTCATTTCTTTAACTCAGCAATCTGACTTAGTATGTATTGTATTTTGATTTTGGCTCCCACAATTTCTTACTTTTATGCTAAAAATTATGACTTGGCATCTCATAAATTTAGGACTTTTCACTAATACATATTGACATTTTATCTCAAAATGGTGACTTTTTTTGTCATAATTAGGATTCTACCAAAGCATGAAGCATGACGAAAATAGGTTCTTGGAAAAAAAGCTGATGTGATGAAAATCGAATTAAATAGTCTGCGTGACTGATTGTTTTTAATGTGTAGATTCTGGTGGCAGCCAGGACCAACTGAATGAAACCAGGTTAAAAATATACCTTTCAGCACTGCAAAATCACAGCTTTTATTGTTGAAATCTGTCTCCTAGTAATAATCTTAGACTAATTAACAGTATATTTATTATACAGCATTATAATACTTAATGTGTTGAAGGACGTGGACTTGAACATGGACTTACATTTACAATAGATTAGTCACCAACGTTGCTGTGTTTAAAACCTGTTAGTAAGAGTGATCAGAAGCCAAAAAATGCTGGGAATTTGAATATATTTAAGAGCTCATTATCTTCCCAACCCAACCCTACAGAAACAACACGAGAACTAAAACAACTGTGGAAAACGGAGCCTAGGAAAAGATAACGCTTCCGAGACAACCTGCTTAGATGACTGATGACTAACTGAATGAATGAAGACTCAGCTTCTTACAAAACTGATGATTGCTCTTTCAGCTCTATTCTACAAACAAAACAACGACAATCAAAGGTAGGTGCAAAGATAACTGAGACAACTGTGACTACTACCAAGTAAGATCACATCAGTGTCATAACTATTTCACACTATATTCATCTCATCTTGCAATCACCAGAACATGTTATGAGATCAAGGTCAGGCACTATAAGTGTGTGTCTTCTTTGTCCTCAGGCAGGATGTGGTGAAATCATCTACCAAGTCTCGAGACACTCACTGATAAAAGACCTGGCAGGTTTAAGCACCAAGAGTTCTGGGTAAATCAGTCAGTTCATCAAAACCTATAGCACAAACACTTTTCACCAATTTCAAAAACATGTTTTTGGATATATGATAAATACTAGAAAAACTGTTCAAATTAAAGATAAAGCTATTGTGATGGCCTGTTTTCTAAAATTAAAAAGAATGCATATTGATTTTGTGGCTTAAATGTTCAAAATATGTTATCACTGCACATGTAAGCTGGTTCCTAAAGTAATTACAAGACTGAAAGTCATTACTATCAAAGTCATCACAAAGGACAACTGTTGGATTGGGGGAGTGTTATAATATAAAGTTCAAACATACAATAATCTCAGAATCTAATTAATCTACGTTTTTGCTGTGTGGTGTGTGTGTGTTAAATGAAAACATACTAATATTTTTGTCTAGACCAACTTCACCTTTGAAGACCACCCAAAAGGCTACAGTAACCACCACGTCTGTCTTAAAATGCTGTTCTAAAACTGAACACAAAGTCTGGCTAGCTGTTGTTAACTTCCTTAGCACTTTTCAATTCTAGTGGCAAAACCTACACCAAAGGGGAGGATGTTTCAACCGACTAAATCACAAACATTATTCTGTCCGCCTCCACAAAGAGGTTGAGTTTCAAAAAGAAATAAATGCCCTTTCAGTCATTGTAAGACAATATAATCACCCTTGGACTGCATGTTTTTACAGCACTGAGGATAAACTGTTTGATACTCTCATACCAACATCAATTTAAGTCAGCCACCACTGCCAGCAGGTATGTGGCATTGCATTTTTATAAACTAAACACTTAACGGTCTTACTCCACAAAAAGTAAAATAATGCACATTTGATGATCCTTTAAAGTGACTACAAGACTGCAAGTGGTTACTGTGAAGACCATCGAAGGCCATCAGTGATGTGTGAGTGACACAGATCTGGCTGGGTGTCTTCTCAACACACGGGTTAAAAAAATCGGGTTGTAAAGAATGATAGGGAAAAAACTGCCAATGCATTACACCTTTATTCATGCAGAAATAAAATTGTGAAAACAAATGACTGTTTTTTTATGTTTTTAATGTTGCGTGTGTATTAACACTGAAACCGTTAGACTTATTTTTCTAGGAAGCCACCTTCACCTCTCAAACACCCACAAGGTACGGCTCACCCACTAGCCTGTTTACCAGATTGCGGAGAAAAAAGGGGGATACGCTCCTAACCATTTTAACAATTTCATTTACAGCATAAGGGACCTACACCAAGGCGGAGGTTCACCCACTAAAACAAAATCTACCGCCCACAAGGGGTAGGAACTCGGAAGATTGTTCGACCAATATAATGCAGTTACTTTTAGAGGGACTGAATTGTTGTTACACAGCACATGTTTTGCGTTCTGTAAAGTGACTACACAGACTGAAGTGGTTACCGTTGGAAGTCTTCAAAGGACATCGTTAAATGTGTGAGCCTGTTCCACAGTACGAATCAGGGATTCTCAACCCATGGAAGACTTGCAGGTCTTTTTTGACAGTCGCAGACAGCAGGGCGAAATGATAAATAGAAACTGTCCAGGCAATTAACCATATATTCATGCATTAAATCGAACAGAAAACAAACATTTAAGTTATGCCACATTTTGTTGATTACCTTTAGTAAACAAAAAAATTCTTATTTTTTTAATTCAGCTTATGTCATTGTTTCATATTGTGGGAACTATACAGTCATATTATTACATGAATTTCAATGTTTTGAGTTAAGGGACATTTGGTTTGTTTTGAACAACAAACTGTTTTGGGATGAAAATGCAATGTGTCTACCACTTGATGTGCCAATTTTAACATCTGTGGAAATGATAACCCCATTACTTCTTGTGTCGTGTGTGTGGTGTGTGCTGTGTGTGGTGTGTGTGGTGTGTGTGCATTATTAACACACGAAACTCTAGAATTTTTTTTTATCTAGGACAAGCTTCACCTGGTCAAGACCCACTACAAGGTACAGTAACCACACAGCCTTGCTGACTAACCAGAAAAAAATACAGCTCCAGATTGATGACTCTAACTGGAAAAATGTGGCTACAAATACCTGTTTATTAACTTCTTAACCTTTTTCATTTACCAGCATCAAGAGACACACCAAGGCGGATTGTTTCCACCGACTCAAACAACATCCTTACAGCACAAAGAGGTGCGACTGTGGAAGGATTCTCAATAGTATTTATTGGCAAAAAAATATAATGAAATAAATAATAATAATAGCAGCGTAATGAAATGAACTTGCATTTAGAGACTGAATTGTTGCTCCACAGGCACCATGTTTGTTGTCTGTTAAAGTGACTTACAAGACTGAAGTGGTTACCGTCGAAGTCTTCAAAGGACATCGTTAATGTGTTGGAGTGACACAAGATCAGTGACTTCGCAAAACCCACGAATGACTTGCATGTCCTACATCTTTTATGATGGATCACGGAGGGCAGAGTGAAAATTTTTTAATGCCAATAATAATAAATATAAATAAAAAGTATGTAATCGTCCATAAATAGAACAGCTAAATAAACTAGGTTATCAACTTCTAAAAGGGAGAGAAAGAAAAGCAATCTATATATTTTGTCAAAATTCTGCAAATTTTCTACAAAAACAATTTCTATGTATTTCTTGTGGAAAAAGTACACTCGAGTACATATATTAGCCCCACTTAATTGCATTGTTAAATGCAATTCAGTGAAAATGTATTATAGTTTACATTTATATTAATTGCAATCAGCTGCCATTTTAGGAGTGCTTTTTTGATAACTTGTGTACAAAACTTGTTGTAACATTCATTACTTCCTGTTGTCTTTGAAATATGGGTTTAAAGTTTTCTGTAAATAGACCACTCTGTTGCAAAGCATGTATAATCATGTATCTAAATTAATTTTCAGTTACACATTTATAAAATGAAAGTCGTAATACAGTGCATTTACAATATAGTCATAACTTTTAAATGAAATACTGAATACCCACAGTACAGGATAACATTAGTACATCAAGTGCTTTATGTGTGGTTGAGTATATTAGTCAACACATCAAGATTATCCACCTTCTTGAAGTACACAACAAAATATGATTGGGAAGATCATAATAATATGTACTTTGAAACTTTTGATTTTCATGTTATTTAAAAAATAGCATCCTTAACTGATATCATACTCCTTAAGTCGGTTGCTGTTGGGTTTCTGTTGTTGATGTTTTTTTTGTGTGTGTGTATGTGTGTGTATTAAACTGAAACCTTAAATTATTTTTGTCTAGACCAAAATTGCACCGGGTCAAGACCACCACAAGGTACTAGTTAACCACCGTCTTGCTTACAGATTGCTGAAAATAAGTGGGCCGGTGCTCTATTAATCTCTAAGATTTTCAATTCTAGCATCAAAACCTACCCCAAGGAGGATGCTTCACCACCTAAATCCCACACCTCTTCTGGGCCGCTCCACAAAGAGGTGAGACAATGAACCGATTCTTCCCCCGTAAAACGCCCATCAATGCTTTTCCACCCGCACAGAGCGCTCGCCACGGGGGGCCGCGCGGGGGCGGCGTCGGAGCCGTCGCGACCACCTCCCTGCTTGCATGCTTTTTTTCAGCATGCGCTGACTCGCGAGACTGACGTCACAGTGCTGTGAGGCTTCGGAACACACCAGGAATGTGCCACGGGTTCATTACACATCAGTGTCTGATTCCCAAGCTCCCGACTCCCTGAACCAACCAGCTGGTCCTGTGCGTCATGCACCACGCTTGTGCCGTGCACATCCCGACCGGACACGCCGGGTCTCATGACACACCCAGGAGCCCGAGGCGGACGCCATCCCAGCTGACCGCGCGGAAAGCATTTACATTAAGTATCTGAACCCATTCATGACCAGTTTGACATTTGCTTCGGCCTTTAAGTAGTTTAACCAGTCTTACGACTGACATGCTAAAAGCACAAAAGCAGCTGCACATTCATACTTTCCATTAGAGCAGTGTTTATTCTATCATGGACTTTTATCGTTCTTACAGTCTACGAGGATATATCAGTCTCCAAATCCATCAGAACCGATTGTATTCTACAAACGAGAGGTAGAGGATGGTATTTCTATTCAAAATCTTTGCCTGATACATTATCTGTTGTTTATTACATTGCTTTATCTTTTTTAATATAGAGATGAGTGGAGCACAGTCACAAGTCCTTCGTACTCCAGAAACATCATACTCAGAGAGCAGGTACACATTGACATATTTACACGCACATTACTCATTCCATTTGACAGGTTTGGGAGACTTAGTTACGTCATTTTGCCACAGGCGCTGCTGATTACCTCTCTGACCACGCTCACATCAAAACCCCCCACTACGACTGGGTAACAACATCACCCGAAAAGGTAGTGAAAGGGAAAGAAAGAAGGTCATATTTAATTATGCCTGATATTTAGTGCACGTGTGAAATGCATACGACTTTGTTGCAGGGTAGTAAGTGGGAAGGACATCTGCACAGTCTGCCATAAAAACATGTACACAGATGAGAAGATTATCCTGGAAATACGATGGTTTATGAATATCAACTGTCACGCAAGTTGTTTCAAGGTTAGTTCATCTTGAACTCTTAATTAACGTCTAACACTTTATAATTGCTGTCATTATGAAACCTAGGCCTATATGAATGCAGAATGAAATGTGATGGTTTTATTTTATAGTTAAGATTTTTGTTGATGTTATTAATGTATCGAAAATGTGTCTTTTTTTGTAGTATTACTTAACTACAATGGATTTTCAGAATTTAATTCAAATATTCCAATAGAAATGAAAAATTAAAATCTTGTTTATTCAAGAAACAAGAATTTAAAAAAAAAATATATTTACTTTTTTTTTTTTTTTTTTGGTTTTACAATTTTTGTTTTTCAATTTTTCTACCATTTTTTTACAATTATATTGCTTTTATTTTAGTGGGGGGTTGTTGTAATGCTTCTCTGGGACTCCTCGAAGGCAGGAGACAGTTTGTGAGGTGTGTCCCGACGTACCATTCAGTCACTGTGAGAGCTGCTTTGGTGTCACTAAGGGTAAGACTTGCTCTACTCTGCTTTTCAATAGAATCATACAGTCAATATGTTTGCTAAATAAACTAAAATGTTTGTTTTACAGGCAAATGGCTCCGCTGAAACTACATTTAGCAATAATGAAGTGATGTTCTGAAAGAGATATACATGCCTGTTCTTGATTTGGACTCGGGCCATTTAAAGTGCATAAAACAGTTTTTGGTGGTGGACTTCTGTCTGATAATAGACTCTGGGTTTTTTAATTGCATTTATTGCCATCCTCCACGATGATGCGACAAGAATTTTATCTGATGATCAAAATAATAAGTTTTTTTTTTTTTTAAGAAGAATATTTTTCCTCATACATGATAATATTATATATTTTTTGATTGAGATGCTGTATGTTTCTTCACTAATGTTATGTTCTTGGAAGCATAACATGGGAATGCTGAGAAAAATATCATATTTCTCAGAGTGTTCATATGATTGTCTTTTTATGTCCAGATCTGGTTAAGCATCATTCCAGAGACCAGTTATGCAGTACCTTTCACCATTGTAGCGATAAATTGAATATGCTTGTGTTTATGGTATTTCTAAAGAATTGTGAGCTTTCAGAAATATGCTGTGATCAAGATCAGACACTTCATATTGAGTCTTATGACAGGATTCTTAAGAGGATGCAAATGAAGAGCTAAAGTTAGCCATCGCTCTGTTTGCTTACATGAAATGTTCATATTATCTGTTCGTTCTGTAATTTAATCAAGAGGGGAGAAAACAAACTAAACTTCAAAACATCACAGAATTCTTTAAATCAAATTACATGTTTGTTGCTGTGCTGCTGTTTTCACACCAGAAAGTGATGTCATTGTTTAGAGGATGATGCCGTTAACTCAAGTGCAGCTTGTTATTAGTTTAGGAATTTTACAAAGACTAACAGGAAAAAAGTTGATGTTGAGCAACAGGAGGAAAACAATTCAAAGGTTATCAGTTAAAACTATTTGAAATATTTAAATTTAGAGAAAAGACTAATTGAAGACAACTGATATACGTCTTAATAAAATTATCAGATATTCAGCAGAAATGTTTTGAAACCAAGGAAATTGGTTTGTAGGATTTACTTTGAAACAATTTACATCCAGAAACTTCCAGCAAAATGTTAACAATTGCGCAAACCAACAAGTAACACCACCGAGTTAAGCTTAACTTTTTAAAGACTGAATCTAATACTTTTACAACACTAAAATTGTGGAGTTTAATATCTCATCCAATATATTAAGGCATGGGCCACTCTAACCGGGTCAAAACATTTGGAGTCAGTGAGATCTATTTTTGTTTACTTAAAAAAGTATCTTATAAGCTCACTGAGGATATTTATTTGATCAAAAAACAATTAATACAGTAGGACTGTGAAGTATATTGCAATTCCTATTTTCTATATTAATATATTTTAAAAATTATAATTTATTTACTGGTGAGGCAAAGCTGAATTTTCAGCATCATGACTCCAGCCTTCAGTGTCACATGAACCTTCAGAAATCCATAAATTAATATGATGATTTGTGTTGCTCAAGAAAAACATTTATGATTAATTATTCAGTGTTGAAAACAGTTGAGCTGCTTAATATTTTTGCAGAATCCTTTGACGAACAGAAAGTTCAAAAGAACAGCAAGTATTTGAACATAGGCCTGGTAACTAATTTTGGTAACATTGTAAATGTCTTGTGTTCAATTTAATGCGTCCTTACCAGAATTAAGAGTATTAATTTCTAAAATAAATAAATAAATAACTTAATGACCTTACTTTGAACGGTAGTGTAGGGCTATATTATGGGAGTGTGAAACTGAATTAGCCCACAGAGCTGAAGTATAAGGAATAGAATAGAATAGAATAGAATAGAATAGAATTAGAATAGAATAGAATAGATATGACACTCCAGATGCTAAGGCACTTTCTTTATAGTCATCTGAATTTAACCGATGGGCTGGCGAGGAGCGGAGGTGTGTTCAGTGGTGGTCGTGTGTCGGTGTCTGTTTTGAACCCTGAGTGGAGGAGAAGACGGACACATCAGCCGAATCTGAAAATGAACAGCGTGCAGGCTGTGTGAAGCACTGCGAGTCCGTGGGCACACAGGGTAAACCAACATCCGCCACCATCTTTGCTATGTTTATATGCTTTTCTTTCAATGGACGGACTATTGTTCAACCCGCAGATGATGGGGACGTCAATGGCCAACAGTAAGATATATGAACCGCAGCACTGGAGGTGAGAAAAAGCTTCAGGAGCTCGTCGAGAAAATGGGAGAGCAAAACGAGGCAGCTCCGGACCGAGAGCCAAACCTCGCGAACAGCGTGCACCTCCCAGCGCCCGTTTCGGGCCCAGACCACCGGGAATCACTGCCTTTCACCGCCCTCTTTATTCTCCCTCTTTCGGACTGTGTCGGAGGAGCACTATCGTATTTGATTCCGCAGTCAGGTGACTGGTGCTGATGAGGATGATGCCACTGTGCTGGATGAGGTGCACAAGTACTAGAACTTCATGATGTTCTTCCCATCGATGGAGAGTCTGATTATAGCTGGTACTGATGCTGTATTATTTACTAAGTAAACCCCAAAAAAAAAAAAATGGTGTAATTTGGCTTATTAGAAGGTTAGGATTTGAATTTTCAGCGTCGCATGCGCTTTTTATCATCTCTAAATTCAGTTCCCATGCCACCAGAAGTGGACTACTGTACTCGTGTGTGTCCAGGAGTTCCATTGTTAGATGATTATCGCTATTAGTGATCGCAGACTGGTTTGCGGTTTCTATCGCATTTGTTGATGTGAAAGATTTGCATATTTTTCTTTAGATTGTTTGTCTTCTAAATGTGAAGTGCAAATGCATTAATATATAACTGGTTCATTTGTGATGATTGGGCGTTTTTCACCCCAGATGGTCAAAAAAGTAGTCCAACTTGTACCCGTGCACTGTGCAGAGAAATGACAACGTGCAGACAAAATCTGGCCTGTCTTTGTTACGTGATGCAACATTAGTCTTTTGAAACGCACAGCTCCTGCAGTGGGACTCAGTTTAAACATCGAAATACTAATAATAATAGACTTTAGTAGTTGCAACTTTAGGGATCTTATCTATTCACAAAACAGCTTGTAACACTCCAAAGTGGAAAACTTTGCAAAAATTGCATCATATGACCCCTTTAAGTAAACAGAGGGACAAACCAAATACTAGGACATTATTAAAAAATTATGATAATATTAATTGTCATTGTTAATGACATAAAAAGTCATTTTTGAAAAATGTGCACAAATTGCACTAGACCCTGGACCACAAAACCAGTCATAAGGGTCAATTTGTCAAAATTGAAAATGTGACCCTGGACCACAATACCAGTCATAAGGGTCAATTTGCCAAAATTGAGATTTATACATCATCTGAAAGCTGACTAAATAAGCTTTCCATTGATGTATGGTTTGTTATGATAGGACAAATATCTGGCCGAGATACAACTATTTGAAATCACATTTAAAGTTGTCCAAATAAAGTTTTTAGGGCAAATGCGTTTATTACTAATCAAAAATTACGTTTTGATATATTCATGGCAGGAAATGTACAAAATATCTTCATGAAACATGATCTTTACTTAATATCCTAATGATTTTTGACATAAAAGAAAAATCTATAATTTTGACCCATACAGTGTATTTTTGGCTATTGCTACAAATATACCCCAGCGACTCAAGACTGGTTTTGTGCTCCAGGGTCACAAATATCTAAACATTCTTTTGCATTTATGTGCAGAAAAATTTAGCGCTTTAATCAGTGTTCAATCTTCATGAAAACCAAACCATAATAACATAAGATAAGAGCAGGTCATCCACAGAAATGAGTAGACATTTGATCAAGTCAAATAAACATCATTCACATCCTGAATTCAAATTTAGACCCATATTTATTTTTATTCTTGCAAAGTAGTTAGCAGGATACATTTAATAAGTGAGATCACATTTGTATATTAGATTGTAGTTGTTTATAATAAATGTTATATATATATATATATATATAAATATATATAATATATAATATATATGATATATATATATATATATATATATTTCAGGTGAACACTTATTGTCTCTTTCAAACATGTGCCTAAGATTTGGTGTTTTTTATGTCACCAGGTTGTAGTGTCTCTGAAAGCAAAGCTGTTTCCTCATCTTCTCCTCAGTCCTCTTCAGTGGTGCAGACACGTGCTGGACAACCCCAGACCAGAGGTGGAGTTAGCCAAACGCTCACTGTGTCACCAACTGGACCAAGGTACTCACCATCATTCCCATGAATATAAAGTATGTCTAAAATGTCATTGTTGTGTATGTTCAAATTGAGCTTGAGGTTTAGGGATCGACCATTATAGCTTTTATTTAAAGAATAGTTCACCTGAAATGTACTCACCCTCAAGCCATCCAAGATGTAGATAAGTTTGCTTCTTCATTGGAACAGATTTGGAGAAATGTATCCTCACATCTCACCAATGGATGCTCATCAGTGAATGGGTGCCGTCAGAATGAGAGTCCAAACAGCTGATAAAAACATCACAAAAATCCACAAGAAAAAAAAGTGTCCTTTATCCATAGTAGTGCTTTCTCTCTGTCTCATCTGTATCAGGAGAGAAATATGAACAGATGGATGGATTTGTTTATTACAAACACAGCTTTTCTCTTAACTGATGGACTGGAGTGGTGTGGGTTACTTGTGATGTTTTTATCAGCTGTTTGGACTCTCATTCTGACGGCACCCATTCACTGATGAGCAAGTGATGCAATGCTACATTTCTCCAAATCTGTTCTGATGAAGAAACAAACTCATCTACATCTTGGATGGCCTGAGGGTGAGTAAATGTTTAGCAAATTTAAATTTTGGGGTGAACTATTCCTTTAATGGAATCTAGATATAATGCAGATAGGTATACTATTTAATTATAGAAATCTGTAAGATGTCTAAAAAAAAATCAGAAAATGAACAGTGGAAGACTGGGGTGTGTTTTATGTTACCCGATATAATATATAACTTGATAAGATCATAAATAATACGAACTTAGGAGATGTAAAAATTATCACTGCAGTGTCTTGAATAGATAACCTACATTTTCTCTACTTGTGTAGTTATGCTGCTGGAGGGGATGGTATCCATAGAAACAACTCCTATATAAATCTGCCTGCAGAATCAGCACTAAATAACACAGATGTATCGAAGACTGTCCTGGGGACACTGTGAAATGTTTTTGTATCAGTTTTCCTTTGGATCAGTCCATACATAAATGATGTATGAGGCGCACATATACAGAGATGTGTGTTGTGGAGTTGCAGGCGCTCTGAAAGGCTTTTGAAAGGCCAGATTCAGCGAGCTTGGCTCTCTGCAAACAGGGTCATGAATACATCTTTGTTCCGGCAGCCTCTGAAAACCTTTGTTTTTCTGGGTAGCCGTGAATGCTTGTTTTCATGTGATCTTGGAAGGACTAATTGTTAAGGTACGCATAAGTACTGTGGTCCGCTTGACTACCAATAACTTATTCAAGATTCAAGATTTTTTTATTTGTCACATACACAATTATATTCAACCCATTTTTTTTTTAATGAAAAAGTTTTGTCCCAAAATGAAAGTTCCAAACCTTTCTTCTTCCGTGGGAACACAGAAGGAGAAATTGATAAGAATGTCCTAGTTACAGTTTTCCTAAATTGTCAGAAATAGCTTAAATTTCTTTATTGTTTATTTTTGGATTAAAAAAAAACTATTCAATATTTATAATGTGGTCAATGTGTACCCCATTGTGTAAATGGATTTTTTTATATATATATATTTATATATATATATATATATATATATATATATATATATATATATATCTATATATTATTTATATATATATATTTATCCTCATTCACAATAGTACACTAATCTTACCGTTAAAATATTAATATTGCTGTGTGTAATGTTTTTTATTAATTGCACTTTCTTTTCCCATCAGCCAAAAGATGGAGAGGCGTCCTCTCTTCAAGTGTTCTGTACAGTCCCGTAGATGGACTCTCTTCTTTAAGCAGCTGTTCTAAACCCTTTACTAAACCTGCACTAACTGAGCAAACAGGTAACACGTGTGCCTCACTCATCCTACACGTTCTCATTATTAATCATTAGATGCTTTCTCTAAGTCTCTCTAAAAAAAAAAAAACAAACTATAATATATCACTTATAAACTACATTGTTTATACTGTGTATCACACAGTCCGCTGTGAAAAAAAAGTACAATTTAGAATACTTTTACAGAAATTATATACCTTAAAAGTGAACTGAATGTAATGTTTTCAGCCACTTTGTTTCAAAAATGTTTTATTTTTTAGAGTGCATTTAAAGTGAAAAACCTAGTACACCTTCAGTTGCTGGTCCCCATTGACATCCATGGTGTGGAATCATTTCCATTCCGTATCATTTCCTTCAATCAGCTCAGCATTTTTCAAACTGTGTGAAATGTGAGACATCACTCATGGTGTCTGGAAACAACCATTGCAGCATATGTTCCAACAGGAAAAGATTTGTCACAGAAGGTCTGCATATGGTGCTGGTTGTCAGCTGGTTTTGCTTTAGGACACATATTTTACAATTACATCAAGTGGCAACCCAACACAGGACTATAATCATTCAGCAACCAAACTGAATTGAATGTAGTCTATACTGTGTAGTTCTGCTCATTGTTTGTAAAGGCTATTTATACTCGCCATAGTCTGAGATAATATCTATCATCTCTCTCCTGACCCAGATCTACCTTTACCAAAAAATCAGAAGTCTCTCACAGGGAGGAACTGCTCAAGCCTAACCGAAAGATCTCCCACATTCCTCTATCACATGGCTACACACAGTAAGATTGACTAAGATCATCATCATGCTCCACAAAGCATGCACACAACTTCTTCAGTGCTGTATTTGAGGTCAATAAGAAGTCTCTAATCCTCACCAAGGCTGCATTTATTTGATCAAAAACATTAATATTATGAAATATGATTAAATATTAAAATAACTGTATTCTATTTTAATATATTTTAAAATGCAGTTTATTCCTGTGGTGGCAAAGCATCATTACTCCAGTCTTGAGTCACATGATGCTTCAGAATAATATGCTGATTTAATGCATTAGGAAACTGCTTTCTTTACTTTCCTTTACTGCTTTCTTAGTATTATCAATGTTAATGGAATTTATTTGAAATAGAAATCTTTTGCAACATTAGAAATGTCTTTACTTTCACTTTTTTGAACTTAAATGTATCCTTGCTGAATTAATGTAATAATTAATTTCTCAAGCAAAACAAACAAACAAAAAAAAGTCTTACTATTTCAGACCACTTTTAAAAAATAACACATTTTTCTCATATTATATTTATGGATGGGTTCAAACCTAAAACTGAGTCAAAATTTTTACAATTTCATGTCATATTTCATTTAAGATAAAACTAAAAACAATTTCACCATAAATAGTATGATAGAACAATATCATATTATCATATTTCATTTAAGATAAAACTAAAAACATTGGTTAGTCAATGTTTAAAAAATTCATTTTTGCAGTCAGTAAAGAAACACAAAAAAACAAATAATAATAATAATTCTGCAGTCAGTAAAGCAGTATGTATTCTGCACATCAACACTGTGTATCAGGCGAAAAAAAACTATTTAAACAAAATTATCTATTTAATTTTTTTCTATGGGCAATGATATTTGCTATAGAGTTAAGTTATTAGACAAACTAGACGAAACAGGACACCATGATTTTCAAGCAGTATAAAAATGCACTTTTAATAAATGTGTTTTAGTTTTTTCAGTCAGTGTTTATACGTGAGATTGAGTTCTCCTTGTCTCTTTCAGGTAATAGTCATCGTCAAAAGTCTCTCAGTCCTCAGTCGTCCATAGACAGTGACCTAAGTGTCTCTGAACTGGAGGACGACTCCATCTCTATGAGCTATAAGCTTCAGGACATGACTGATGTGGAGGTCATGGCCCGACTGCAGGAGGAGAGTACGTCTGCTTTAATTCATCAAATTGTAGATGGGTGATATTTGCAATGATTTACATTAAAGGGATAGTTCATCCAAAAATGTAAATTGTCATCATTTACTCACCCTCCATGTCATTTCAAACCTGTATGACTTTCTTCTGTGGAACATAAAAGAAGATTAAAGAATGTTGGTAACCAAACACTTTCAGTTCCCATAGACTTCCATTGTAATTTTTGTTCATACAGTGGAAGTCAATGGGAACCGAAACTGTTAGGTTACCAGCATTCTTCAGAATACCATTTAAACGTGTGGATTGGGGCTGAAAAAGTATTTTGTACTCAGGATGCTTCATGTAAATCCATTTAAACACATGTTTGTGTTTAGGTCTACGGCAGGAGTACGCGAGCACAGCTGCCACACGCACAGCCACGCGGCGCAGTGCCAGTTTTTCGGTGCACACAGGTGCACGCAGGAGCATGAGGAGTGAGGCCGAGCTGGAGGAAGAGGAAGAGGAAGAGGAAGAGTACGATCAGCTGTCAGCTCCGCAGCCGCGGCTCTTCCGTACGTCCTCTATGCAGCGCAGCACGTCCCACTCACAGAGCCTCTCCAGCATGAAAGAGTGCCGGCGCAGCCCATCCACGCCTCAGTACCTCAACAGCCTGTCCTACCAGCAGCTGCACATGCCCAACCTCAGCTCCAGTGCAGCTACAGAGACCCAGAGCTACAGAGCCAGCACAGGTCAGACTACACATGATATTATACATTACGCTTTACCTAAATACTTTCCTTTTGTGCTGGATTGGCCATTTTAACACGCATTGTCTTTCTTTTTCAGACAAGCTAAGGAGGAGCATGCCAAACCTACTTCGAGCTCCCAGCATTCCCAGTGTCATCAGTGTGCCGAACGTTCCTGCTCCGACCGCTCACATTGCCACATCGTCCTCGTCTTTCTCGTTACTCCGAAACAGTCAGAGTTTTGATTCCCACAGTGGTCTGACCAAGATACAGTCTGCAAGTAAGACTGTGACACTGTCGAAACATCACAGTTAATTTGAGGATGATTATCCTGTAACAGATTATATCGCACTTTGTCATGAACTTCAGGTCAAATTTCATTGCTCTGTGTTCAATTTCAGTTCCCTCTCCGGGCCAGTTACAGCAGCGGGTTCAGAGCGTGGGTAACTTCTCAACACGGCCCCCTCTGAAAGCCACAGCGTACGTGAGCCCTACCATCCAGAGTGCCACCACAATGCCTTCCTCTGTTAGTCTCAGCTCTATCCCCAGCAGCAGCAGCATCCCTCTCCCCAGCAAACCCTCCTCCAGTCGCAGCGCTCTACCTCGTCCTGCCTCCTTTGTTGGGACAAGTGGGGCCTCACGCAGTAAAATTGCACAGCCCATACGCAGGTAATCATTCACAATTCTTCCTCCTCTGCTTGTGTAAATGTATTACTGAACATTCACTTGTCATCCTGTACTGTTTGCTTTTTATAACGTAAGCAATTCCAGAGAGGGACAAGTGTTTTTTTGTGTTAGACATTTACTGTTAATTACGAAATTTCATATTCACTGAACCAAATATACATTTAGTTACAGTTCAGACAAACTTGGGCAAAATGAATTGTTGGTGGCTGTTAGTGTAAGGCTTCTGTTTAAAGATATGGGCATAGAACAAACAATACATTGACTTGAAGTCACTTTTTGTAATTCAAATAATTGATTTATCTGCAAAAACAATGTAATGCCTTTGAATTAACTTAACTTTTCTCAGCAAATATTGATATTGCAAATTTTTCATTAATTAATCAGCATATCATGTAATTAATTCATTTAAAATTTGTATTATTTGAGACAGGAATTATTGCAATTTTATAATTATTACTTTTATTAAGGATGCATTCAACTGATCAAAAGTGACTGTAAAGACATTTATGATACAAAATAAAATCTATTCTTCTAAATCTATTTTAAATAAATGCTGTTCTTTCGAACCTTCTATTCATTAAAGAAAGAGCAGCACAACTGTTTTCAACATTGATAATAATCAGAATAATAAGAAATGTCTCTTGAGCAGTAAATCAGTGTATTAGAATGATTTCTGAAGGATCATGTGACACTGAAGACTGGGAGGAATGATGCTGAAAATACAGCTTTGCATCACAGGAATAAAACATATTATAAAATAAATCAATAAAAAAAACAGTTGTTTTAGATTATAAAAATATTTCTGTTTTTTTTTTAGCAAATAAATGCAACCTTGATTAGCATAACAGACTTTTTTTTCCGAAAACAATAAAATCTCTTTCTGAACCAAAACTTTCGAGCAGTAGTGTAGCTTAATGTTTTAAAATGATTTAATTAATTCATGTTTGTTCATAATTCATTATATATGTATCAATATACGTAGAAATTTGCATTATCCAAGAATAGTAAATGCTGTCAAAATCGTTTGTTATTAGTTTGTGATGATAACAAATTGATCCTTATTGGAAAAATGATAGCAATATTTTATATATACTTTAATGCATAATACATTTGAGTATTGCTGTCATTAACACGAGTCACTGTCATTGCAGTTTACTGACTCCACCGAAGAGTGTCTCTGCTCTGAGCGCCCTGCGTGACGGCAGCTGGAGGGACGGCTGCTATTAAACCTGCTCTGACCTTAAATGTCTCAGGCCCAGCTGGCTGGGCACAACTAGACCTGAAGTGGAAAACATCAAGTGATTCGAGGTTGAAAAGTACTGTTAACAAACGCAATACAGCACCACTGCAATATGCCTGACGGCTGAAACCCAGAGTGTTATGCATACAAGTGTTTACGTGCAAATAATTTGCCTAATTGCAGCACAATTTTTTAACCATTGAAACCAATTGTCAAATTATATTAATAATTAGATATGAATATAAGGACAGTATTGGTTTTGGTAGATGTTATGATTTAATAAGCATAAGTCATTGTCTCTCAAATAGCACTTTTACTGTTAACTTGCATTGTTACATTAGATAACCAGTATTGGCAGAGTAGTACCTGATTGGTTTCTGTTGCAAAAGTTGCATTCCTTTTTTAATAATGTTGTCAATTATGTTGCAACATATGGCAAGAGATTTGGGTACTTATTTGGGTGATCTGATGCATTTGTAAAAGCAGAAAAAATGGACTGTATAAAAATGTATACTGCTGTTGAAGTACAAATGCAGCCTAGAGTAAATAGCAGCCATTCCAGATTGTATGTTTACATGATGCTCGTGATACAGAGCATTGTGGACAAGACATTTGCACATCAAATGGTAACATTTGTTTCCCTTTTTTTAAGAACTGGTTTATGATGGAAGGATAATAGATAGTAATTTTTTCAAATGTTGAATAAAAGGCTTTTGAACTGAAATATAATGTTTGGAAAAGTTCTGTACTGTACAGGGAACAGAGGATATCAGTAAAGGGAAACTGAAATACGATATTCAAGAGAATATTTACATTTTTGGAGAAACCTACTCCTCCCAGGCTGTTTTGTCTGATTTGCACAAAATTTGACAAAATCTGACAAAATATTAGCAAAGGAAGTTAGATTCATTAATCTTTTAGCAAACATGGGCCGATATATTTTGGGGTCATATTTGGTGTCATACTTATTACACGTTTTTTTAGCGTAGTGCATTATAACCTATCACACACGACTCCGTTGAGTTTATGAATGCAATGACCAATCAAAAGCATTCAGGTGAGTCATCGCTGAAAACGGCGCGCTCGCTGACTGAATCATGCTCTCTGCAAATTCTCTCATCATATAAACAACAAAGTACAGAGATACTTACGATATAAGTAAGAGATTCATGTCACAGTGCAGACAGCTTCATTTATTATACCGAGAGGGTTTTTTTTTTTTTTGAGAGTGCGTAAATTTGCACCAGACTGAAGTAAGAAATAATGTATGATAATATAATGTTTTTTTCCATTGCTTTTCTGTTCTATATCGCTGTTTGAAAAACACTGTAAATGAAAGCGTTATAATTAGTATCTTACGTTTTTATTAAACTGTGATTACGTTAAATACAAATTAAGTAGTAACCCTATTAAACAAATATTTTATGGCACGACACCCATATTTTTTACCTGCCTTAAAAGATGGGTTTTTGATGTGCGTAATTATTAGACTAACATAGGCTTTTGAGTTCACCTTACGCCTATGATTCAAGTTATTCGTGTCTCACAAGGAAAATTAACGGAGACTCTTGTGTTTTTCTTAATTCGTTAAGTTAATAGGGAACATGGGCCATTTCCGTGTCGGGCCCCCGAGGGATCTGCGCCAGTTCTATTCATTTGTTTGTACATAAACATTCTATTTCTGTTGTGACGTAATACAGTGGAACTGAATATTAGCATTGCTTTAGTTCTTGTGTGCAACTAGGACGAACAAATTACCTGTCTTTCCATCAAGGTAATAAATCTCTTTAGAAAAACATGAAATAATAATTTATTTTGCCTTAAAAAAGTCACTAAACCATATTTCTGAAACATCTCAAATTCTGTTCCTTATTGTGCATCATATGGATTTGTCTGTGCATGTTTTTTTACTCTCATAGATTTTGTTACCATTGCCATGCATTATACGGCTGAGAGACTGCAACGGCTGGACTTAAAAATCATAATTTGTATTCTACTGAAGAAACAATGTCACCTACTTCTTAGATGCCCTGGGGGTAAGCAGATAAACATCAAATTTTCATTTTTGGGTGAACTATCCCTTTAAACATGATGGGTTCAGTAATGCATCATGACATATTTCTTTCATGAAAAATTACTGTATCTCTGATATTAGTCTCTGTTTATTTCTGTGCATGTCTCTTTTCATTTCCACGCCACAGTTTGAACGCTTTCAGTGGCAAGAGTGGTCATGTGACAACATTAACAGTATAACCCAAATTTTACTCCAAAATCAAACGCACTCTTCAACAACACTGGCCTCAGTCTTGTCCAAATATTTATGCACAACTGTACATCTTGGCTTTTTACCTGTGCAGGCTGGAGGATCTGGAGTTTAACAATGAAGAAGAGAAGAGGTCTGGACTTGCAGCTATTCTAACTTAACATGTAACAAATGCATAGAACCAGTTCAGCTGAAGAACTAGATCCACTGACAATACACTGTAGTTTTACACATTTAGATCACTAAGAATTACTAAGATGTAAATGTTTATGTAACCATGTCATAATAATACAAAGAAATATATTTGTCAAGTTGGCAGACATGATTAAATATATTGCTGTCCTTTTAAAATCAAGAGATAGTTTTATAATATTTTACAATATCTCTTTTTGAGATAATATATAGTATAATATGTCTATAAACACATGCTTATGTGGTGTTATGGTATGAATAATAATAAAACAAACCCTTATGGGTTAAAAGTGCAATCATGTTCAAAATTATGTTCACTTACATTCACTCACACTCTTAATGTAAAAGCTTGAGTGAACTATGTGTAATTTTAATTTTTAACCAGGCAGGTTTGTTTTGGACATTCTCTCTGACGACCAGTGACCACTCCAGACACATTAACATCAACAGCGCAAATTGTAAGTGTTTTTAAATTACATTTCAAATTTTACTAATTTAAAAAGTAAGTAGAAAGACATTAGATGGGGCTGACAGACTCTGCACTGTAGCCATTGGAACCAACTAGAATCCTTGTGTAAGTGGATAAAATGCCAAACAAGGCAGAAGAGGTGAGTCGTCTCTACAATATTGTTATTCATATTACCCTTTTTTCCCCATTATTTGTCCATGCATACTGTACTTTGTCCTTTAGGATGCAGTGATCAATATGAAATCTGTGCAGGACATAGCTAAGCATTTAGGGTTTGAGTGGGACCGTTCTAGCATTTGAACTGGGATTCACCTGAAATGAAGTCAGACAGTTTCATGCCACATCCAAGAAAACGAGAGGGTTCAGGCTCAGAGAATGCTGGAATCATGGTTTGTTTTAATTTATTTTTTTATAAAATAAATGGGCCACTTTTTTTACAAGTATGGGCACTTTTTTCTTTTTTTTTTTTTTTTTCTTTTTTTTTTTTTTTTTTTTTTTTTTTTTTTTTGTTTTTTTTTTTCTTTTTTTTTTTGTTTTTATTATTTTACAACCGTTTATTTTTTTTAATAATATATATGATAGGTTATGAGCATTCCCTGGGACAAAACGATCAAAACCAAAGCTGCTGCAGGACGGTCTTGAGCATGTGGGGCCGTCGTGATCTGGCTGAGAGACTGCGCAGCCTGCAGAGTCGAGCTGCCCTCTGCCTTCCCCCTTCATCGTTACCGTCCATAAGACCATAGACAACAAGGACGCCTTGAGCAGGATTAATGTGCTTAATCGCAGTTATAACTAAGAGAATTATGTGAGCTCAAAGTTTGATACCACTAGTGAAAATGATTGTGTAAATTTATTATCTAATATTTTTCATTACAACTCAGTTGTGAAAAAGAAGTGTGCTTAATTGTGTTGACTGTAAACTTGTAGCTTACTTCACATTTTTTAGCTGATGGCATTTAATATAAATTTTCATTTAATTGTAATTAACCTGTTTTAACAATTACGTGTCTGAAAACATTACATTCAGATTACAGTTAAGATATTCTTTTAAAGTATACTTTTCCCATAATATCGTTTATTTATTATGTTCATTTCATCCAGCATGATTTGAGAATGATCCAAATTTTCAGTGTGGCCTCAGACTTTTGGACCCTAGTGTTGTACTAATCACTAGTATTTAATAGATTTAAATATTCATATATTTTTCCCCCCCATACACTCCTCATGAAACCGTTCTATCTGTTAACATTTACATAAAATTGTATTCACTATCTATCATTCAGTCAAACTGTCATGCAATAACATGTATTTACTGTACAATCCACAATGCATTTACTCATGTTTTGTTGTTTTGATAATAAAAATGTCATAACTGTGTCTTATTCAGCATTGTAAGCGCTAGCTTTATAATGCATTCAGGCCAAACAGTGCTGCTTTATTGACCCTAATCCCCTTGAAAAGCAGTTAAATCTTCTTGAATTGAATGCCTTGAACACTCTCCTGTGTCTGTTTCCTTCTTAGGGAAAGTCCAAAACGGACCACAGAAGTAATAACTTATAACGTGCAAGTCATCTCCAGGTAATACATAAAGTATATGAATAATGCAGTGCTAAACTGACATATCATTTATTACAGTATAACCTTTAGTATAAATTTGAAAATATATTTTCTGCTTAATCTGTGAAAAAAATGCCAAAAAAAGTGTTTGTAGTATATTAATCAATCATAAAATTTAAAAATACTTCAAAGTTAACTATTAAAAATAATAGCTGAACATAAGCTCACATATAAAATATATTGTTTTAAATGGTTTACTGCCTTAAGTTATTATTTTGGAATAAATGTAAAATGCTTAAAACGCTAACTTGACGAGATTCATACTTGGCTTTAATAAACAGAACATTGATAACACTGTAAATGTAAAAATATAAAAATAGAGTTGTTGTTGTTCTTTATTTCTTTTTTTTCTGATAGTGTAATGTTTATTTAACCAAGAAAATGTGACTGGGACATGAATTTACATTTGATGAAACAAACAAAAACAAATGTCATGAATTCACGAATTGCATCCTTTAATGCAATACTTTCTATTTTAAAAAGACCTATTTAATATTTGTAACTAAATCTATATTTTACATATTATTGAGATTTATCATTCTGAACAAAGCTTTAGCAGGCCAACCGAACTTAATACAGAGCGCTGAGATTAGTCACGTCTCAAATCATAGTGAGCTGCCTACCTAGAAGGCACTGTTGGGTCGCATCATTTCTGAGAGCACTGGTCTACGCTGCCCACAAATGCTGTCTATGTAGGCGGCGTTACAGACGTTGTGGACGCAGCCGATGTGACCAATCAGCGCCACGTTCTGCAGCTCGGAGGCAGCACGCTTGAGTGAGGCACGCAGCGTCGATTACTCAAGATCAAAATCCGGGAGAAAATGACATTAATCGGGACGGACATCTCCACTGCCGATCGTTTGTCCTAAAATAATTTCGTACAGTGAAAAAAAGGCCCGCGTTTCATTCATGAAACATGTCTGCGTTGTCAGGCGACAGAAGCGGCGCCTGCAGCCCACAGCTTGTTGTTTTCACGACACTTTGAGAGCTGAGGGAGATTTGATGCCGGTGCCGCCGCAAACCGACAAGATTTAGTTGCGTTCGGACGGAGAGAACGGGCTCGACATGGCCTCGGTGAACTGCTTCGGCGGTCCCGAGGAGCTCGAGGACACGAATCACGCTTTAAGTTGATGAGAGAGCTGAAATTATTCTACGACTCGCAGCTGTTAGTCGACGTGACTATCGAAGTGGAGCTAGATCCGGATCAAAGTGTATCCGCAGGCTGCTCAGGAAAAGTTTTCCAGTGCAACCGAAATATACTGGCTGCAGCGAAGCCCTTATTTCAAGAGCATGTTTACAGGAGGACTGTACGAGAGCACTCAGAGAAGCGTCACCATTCATGATGTGGACGCCCATTCAATGTCTGTTAATCATCGATTACTGCTACACTGGCAAAGTGACCATCACTGAAGGCAACGTGCAGAGGCTTTACGCCGCTGCCAAACATGCTGCAGCTGGAGTATATCCGGCAAGAGTGTGCAAACTTCATGACGAGAAGGCTGGACCTTTCCAACTGCGCAGGGATTTTGAAGTTCGCCGATACTTTTGACAATCTGGAGCTGAAGAGCAAGGGCTCAGGCGTTCATCGCGAAGAACTTCGTCGAGCTCGGGAGCCAGCGCGCGAGAGCTCTGTGAGCTGGACCTGAAGCAAATTAAGGAGATCCTCACGCTGGATTCTCTGGACGTGGACTGCGAACGCAAAGTGTGTTCGTTTGCAATACAGTGGATTGAGAATAATCCGCATGCGGACGCTGAAGACGCGCTGCAGGTCCTTAGATGCGTGCGATGGTCTTTATTTTCGGAGAAAGACAGGGTTTATCTAGATAGCCTTAAATCGAAGCCTTTTTATAATGAAGTATCTTCGAATGTCCTCGACGGGGCCGGCGGTGAGCCGAGCACTACGATTTCAAAGAGCAAACCATCCTGCCAAACAAAGAATTGGCAAGAGTGCAAAATAAGAAATGGTGCTTTTCTTCGGACGGCCGAATGAGCCGTTCATGTGCTATGATCCCTATACGGACGACATCTATTCTATGGCGTCCCCGGTCCTTAACCTCACCAATCCGAACTTCAAACGCTCTCCTATGGAGACGTTTTTGGTCTGCGCCACGCCAGAGAACGATCTGTATCTCGCCTCGCACCTGTCCAAGCACTTCTGGGTCTACGATCCCCTGTTGAATTGTTGGCAGGAGCTTGCGGAAAGACTTCTCAGAAGAGTGCACTCATACATGGGCTACCTCAGTGGGCACCTGTACATCCTGGGAGGCAGAGATCCGGTGTCGGACGCCAGGATCAAGGAGGTAGAATGCTACAGCATTCAGAGGAACCAATGGGGTTTTGTGGCACCCTTGCCGCATTCTTTGGGAAAGATGCAGGTTGTGACGATAAACGAGCGGCTTTATGTGGTGAACAAGCGGAGGATGCTTAGCTACGAGCCGAAGAAAAAAAGCCTCTGGCTCCAGCGGGGCTCTCTGAAACGCAGCAAACTCCACAAAGCTTGTGTTTTCCAGGAGCAGATTATATGTTTGTGCGACATCCCCGTAGTTAAAGCGTATAACCCAGCTCGCGGAGAATGGAGGCGGATTGGAGACATTCCCATTGACAGCAGCGCTCTCAACTACCAAGTGGTGCAAACACAACAGCAAGCTGCTGCTTCTAACGATCGCAATAGTGCATCACAGCAAAAAACAGGCTTGTTATACACGAATACGATCCCACTCAGGACTCATGGAAAAACGTGGCCACCATGTTTGGATTGTCCTTCGGCTCCATAAGCCTCTCCAGCCGGGTCTATACCGCGTGCTTGGGGTCTGGTCAGAATTTCATCTCGGAGGAGGATGACGACAGCGGCTCCAGCGCTGACTGGGACTTCGACGGACTGACTGACGCAGACTCCGACTCCGGCAGCTCAAGTCATTTTCAGATGAAAACTGGTAGTCGATGCGGTTCAGAAGAGTCAAACAGAGCGTTAAAAAAAGTGTGTAGTAGAGCCATATGTGAACATGCTGCAGAGTATTTTGAGATATAGGTGTTGAAATGATTAGCCTGTTTCGCCGCGGGGAAGAACCTACTTGAAATCCGTGCTGTTATGAGGAGTATTATTAAACACATGCTTACCTTCATCATATATAGCCAGTGAATGATACCTTGTCTCAGGAATATAAGAGAGGGGTGCTAAGTATTGTTAGTATTTTGACAGTTTTTTGGTGTTTATAAATAAAGAGCAGTATTACGCTGGGACTCTTGAACAGGGTAACAATTGGGCAAACATGGTTTGTTTCTGTTTTCAAAGTTTATAATGATCACAAACAATATTCAGTTTTATTTACTATTGATGGTGCAGTATAATTCAAGATAATGAGGTTTCCTTCAAATATAAAGGCCTTGTTTGTTGAGGAGGTGATATGGGGGCAATTAATTTATACACTTTTTGGTATGTAAGCAGTATAACGTTTAAGATCAACCACTTCAGGAAGGATTGAGCATTTACTATATTACACATTATGCTATAACTACACCTTATTATTCTGCTATTAGTAAACATACAAAATATACAGCTTTGAACGATTAGTCCAGTTGCACCCTACCTCAATTTACCTGTTTGTTCCTTATTTTTATTGTTGTTTTAATTGTTATAGCTGTCTGTTAAATTATCACGTTTATGTAATCTAATTTATAGGGTTGGTCCTGTTAATAAAGTCTGTTTATACTTTATATAAATCACGTTATGCATTGTTTTTTTAGAGCTTCAGGGGTTTTACCATAGACTGAATACATGAGCAAAGGTGACGAGAGTGATCTCGTTCTTATCCTCTCGCGATATTTCCCGAGTATCGGAGCTATGGCAATAGAAAACAATACGGGCAGCAAAGATTTCTCGACGATTTACACAAGAGACAGTCTGGCCAGTGACTCGGGTCAGGACTATGACAGTTCTCAGGCGAGGGTCTTTAAGATAATCGTCATTGGGGATTCAAATGTTGGAAAGACGTGTCTAAACTTACCGCTTTTGCGGTGGGAAATTCCTCCAAAATCCCGAGGCAACAATCGGAGTAGATTTCAGAGAGAGAACCCTGCACCTGGATGGAGAAAACATAAAGGTAAGGATCCGTGCAACAGAGTTTATTTCATAAATCACAAAGAACAAGTGTTTATATTCCTCTCTTCTTCACAATGGACGAACTGTGTGACTGTTATCCGTTCAGTGGGTAGACAAACAACACTTTAAATACTTTAAAGGGTGTTAATATTGTTTAAATATAACTAAGTGTTTGCATATATTATTGTATTAATGCGTAGTTATAATTAGAATATATATATATATAATATATATATATTATATATATATATATATATATATATATATATATCTATAATATAATATATACACACTGCTGTTCGAAAGTCAGATTTGTAATGTTTGTTTTTTTTTTTAATAAGTCTCTTCTGCTAATCTTTTCTATTTGAATATATTTCATAATATGATTGTTAATTCCTGTTTTTATTTCTGATTGTTCAGAAATCATTCTAATATGCCTGATTTTATTATCAGTGCTGGAAACTGCAATGATTTCTGAAGGATCCGCGTGACACTGAAGACTGGAAATGTGATGCTGAAAAATTCAGCTTTTGCATCTGAGGAAATACAGTATATTTTTAAAGAGTATTGATATTAAGGCCGACTTAAATATTTTAAATGGTAATATTTTTACAATATTACTGTTTTTTTTTTCTCTGTGTATTTTTGATCAAATTAAATGCAGCCATGATGAACAGAAGAGACTTCTTAAAAAACAAACAGATCCCAAACTTCTGAACAGCAGGCAGTGTGTATATTTTAATGTCACATGTAAGTTGTTCACTGATGTGCTGATTTATCATACACGCGTGTATAATGGGACTTTGGGCTCAAAACTGCTGGAGATCTTTATGACAGCTGGTCCTGGTCTTATAAACTTGTATAATTTAATATCTACAATGATCATAACTGAATTCCTCATCCTCGGCCGCAGATCTGGGACACGGCGAAGGGACAGGAGCGCCTACAGGAAGAGCATGGTGGAGACATTACTGCAAACGCCCATGCCATCATCTTTATGTATGGCTGATGTCCAGCCTGGCTGGCCGCTAGAGAGGTCCGCCGGAAGTGGATTGGAGGGAGTGCAGCCGTCACTCAGTCCCTCCCATGGTCCCCCATCCTGGCTGGGAACAAATGTGACTTGAGGGGAATGAGAGGGTGTGTCCGTTTTTTAGCTCCAGTGACCTTTGACAGCTACAACTTCCCGCTTTTTGAGGCGTCTGCAAGAG
Organism: Cyprinus carpio; assembly: GCF_018340385.1. Taxonomy (NCBI): domain Eukaryota; kingdom Metazoa; phylum Chordata; class Actinopteri; order Cypriniformes; family Cyprinidae; genus Cyprinus; species Cyprinus carpio. Next base: position 45,903,727 of record NC_056599.1, read on the forward strand.
ACCCTCTTGGAAAAAGGCATAGATGCCATTTCCTCGCGGCTGGCCTGGGCTGAAGATCTGGCTGAGACAGAGCAGCTGGTGAGAGCAGCTGCCCGGCTAAGCTGGTGAGCGGGAGGAGAACACACCCTGTTTATGCTAATGCACTTTGTACATACAGTTAAATGCAGTAAAGTGGGGTGAGGTTCTGCAGATAAGTTAAGACAGAAAAGTGATTGGGAGATGCTTGGTACAGTATATGTCTATAGAGTTTCATTTTGGTGTATGTGCAGTTTACAGATGTCTTGGAAAAGGCTTATAAGCTATGGAACAATTGGACATTATGAGGGTTTTGTTTTTTGTTAAACCACATATTATGAAACCAGTGATGCGCTTTATGTCTTACTATTATTTAAGAGTGTTATTAGCAGCTCAGAAACTAACGCTCAATGACACGAAAGAGCCCTGTTATGATATTTTTCAGTCTGTTAAATAACTTTTGCATGTTGTTTCACTGTCACATGTTTATAGATATATCATTAACAATGTCATGTAGGTTTACTTTATGGGAACTTCTAAAGGGCAATCTGCACGTATTATCAAACACATCTCTGATTGTATGCAACCGTCCAGCTTTTCTGTTATGTTTATGGTTACAGATCAGATATTATTCATTATTATAGTTACCTCTGGCGCTTCAATGAGATTTTTTCACGTCGAAGGCATATACTGTATACAAGCTCGAAATCTAAACTGTGTGTACATGCATAACTAAAGTTATAAACTGAACTCCATCATGAACACTAGTGGGCGCCACTGTCAAGGCATTCAGAGCATTAATGAGCTACTATGAAGAAAAATTATGGAAAACACACTTTATTAAAATATGAGCACTTATAGCGCAATGCATTGTGAAACACAGTGACATGCAACGAATTAGTGATGTTGATGTCTTTTCCAAGCAATCCATGCTTCAATAAGACTTCACATATCTCAAAGGCTTTTATTTCATTTAGTTTTTTTAAAAACCTTTATTCTCAGCCCGACAACCCTTTTTGTAAGCT